>NC_143584.1:204898642-205050280 GCF_048544385.1 Mastigoproctus giganteus | reverse complement strand
CTATATATTATGCCTATTATGCCTTCCTGTATGCTTTTTAGTGTAAAATTTGGAACGTGAGAATTTTCATCTGCGCTATCATCCTCTGAATTGATTTGGTTTACCTTCAATGCCATTTCTATGAAATCCGCTTTGCTGGCCTCTTTTTCTACCAAAAATTCTTGAACGTCTTCAGTAGTCATATCATCAAAACCTTCCCCTCCTACCAATTTAGCAAGTTCTGCTATCACACCGATTCCGTTTTCTACCAGTTTGACCATAGTATTTCCTGAATGAACTGACTCTGGCCATAAGTTTTTCCAACAGTTAATGTTGATTTTACTTCTTTGAGAAATAAAGCTATGATTCTGATACAGTCCACAACTGAAAAATGTTTCGATGCCTCCAACACTTCAATAGATTTGGAATCAATTTTTTCCAAAATCCATTGTAACAATTTTCTGATATAATGAGTTTTATAGGTAAATTAAAGAAGTTATATTAGGTGGTAGGAACATTACTTTAATATTTGGATGACTTAAATCTTTTGGATGGCCTGGTGCATTATCCAATAGTAATAAAACTTTTAAATCTATACATATATAACCCAGCATTTTTTTTTTGTATAACTAGAGAGCCAAAAGCAGAGATTTACAAAAAAGAATGGAAATTTTGAAATTTACATCCAACATAATACCACAAAAGCTCAAAAATACTATGTTATGCGAGTTTGCCACAATTCTGTAACCGTGTTAGAGCAAAACTGTGTTATATAAGTACTGTGTTGTGTGAGGATTACCGCAATTGATCAATCATATTAGAGCAAAACACGTGTTGTAGAAGTACCATGTTATACGGGGATTGCCTGTACTTCAAGATAAGAATGGCTGTGTCCCTTGAGGAATTCTTCTTTAAGGTCAAGTTGCAAAAAGAGGACATCCAGTAATTTAATTGGTTGTGGTGACACCCAAAATGTAACAAAAACGGTGGTAGGTCAACTGACAGGTGACCAACTTTCATTTTAATTTCTGGAAAACATTTTGCTTTTTTTTTTTTTTTTTTTTTTTCATTTTGCTTAGAGAATATTTCATCTTTTCTTAATGGATTGTAATAGTCTAATGCATTAAGGGCTTATGCCTCAAGCTGTGAAAGAGTTAGACTATGTATATTTTAGTGCACTTGCATCATTTATACACAGATATGACATTGCACTACTGAGTGCAATGTCATGGCTACTCGTCGTGAAGGTATTCACAATATGAGATGTAACTTAAACAATGCCACTATTGCAAATTTGCTAATCTGTAATTGGCTGTGTATAAATGATGCAATAAAGTGCGCTAAAATGTACATGGATTGTAATACTTATTTCATGCAACTTTTTTTTATAAAAATATAAAATTAATTATTTAAAAAATGCTTTGTTTTTTACTTTTATTTTCAAAAATAAACAAAAAAATTAATTCCAATGAAAATAAAAATGTGTTTTAGACATAAAATGTAAGCATGAATCTGGTGGTGAGTTTTTGGAAAATTTGGATGCAAGAAAATAAATCTACAATTATTTTTTGGTTATGGCTAATACATGCAAATAATATTGGAACATTCAGTAATTCAGAAAATAATAGGCATATTCAGTAATTCATCAAATAACAAGGGCATTCAGTATTTTTGCGTGCCACCACTGGGTGGTATTGGCAAAGGAAAGGTACATTCTGACATTGACCTAATATCTCTGATATTTTTTTTTTGGAGAAACAATTCTGTCAATAAATCTGAAGCCATTAATATATTTCTTTCTAAACAAATTAAATTCATTGAGATTATATCCTTTATTCTGCACAGTATGTAAGATTGCAGCCACAATTGTGATGATGGAATTGTGACACAACCAGAACATCAAGCATACAACTGAAAATATATGGGAACATTTGCTCCTTGGAGGGGCAGAAACAGTAAAATCAATCCACCTGAAGAAAATGCCACACAGCACAGGATACTGTTCTATCCAATAGTTAACCACAGCCCCCCAAAGTAGATCTTCCTGAATGGCTGCACATACCTTATCCCAATGATATAACTCTGGAACTGGAACCAAGTTATGGACATTAGATCCAAGTAATTTTAATCTGGAAGCTCAGCAGCATCATTGGGAGTTCCCCTCACCACATACAGTTGCTCATGTTGAGGGGTTAAGGAAAGTGATAAATGTTTGCAGTATGCATAGAATCTACAGGAAAAAGTGACACAACATTGTTCTTATTGATGCTATTTGTGTACATGGAGGCTTTGATTATGTAACTGAGCCCATTCTTTGTTGCCTGTTTAGTGCTGCATTGCAAATTGTTTTTCTGTAAATATGCCTCAATATGCTAGAATTTTCTACAAGAAGTTGACAATTTTGAAAGTTTACTTTTCAAGAACTAGACACGTAAACCTGAACGCATAATTCCCAACAAATTCCATGAAATGTTCATCTGATGAAGATGAACAAATCCTTGGATTTTAAAAGCTGAGCAGCAATGTATATTTGTGTAAAAATATATATGAAATGAATAGTAAATACTGGTAAAACTTCATATCTTTCCAACCTCAGAATGTACCTTTAAGTAATGAAGTAGTTTGATATTTAAGTAAAATGAAATGGAAATTACAACTCTGATATATTAGAAATTGTACAAAAAAATTTATTTAAATTAATAATGCATTTTTGAGTGATATTCTGTAGAATGAAATTTAAATACAATGAAACAATTCATGCACCCTAAGAAGTTTTTTTAATACAATTTTAATGTCCTAGTGCTAATTCTAAAACAGAAATATTAAAATTTTTGATAACACTTATCAATTTAAACTTACAGGTATATCACTTTTTAGGACTCTCTTTCCACACAATGAACAATGTGCATATCTTTCTGGACATCTGTTAGTGATATGTTCCTCATAATAAAGACGAGCCATTTTACCACTGCAGTACTTGCATTTTACTTGCACCAAATCACACTCATCTTCATGTTCCTAGGGATAGAAACATTAAGTATAATTTAATTTATTGAAGGTCAAAAATAAATGTGCGATAAAATAATTTTTGTGAAATTAAAACACTGTTCAACTGTGTTGAAGAGATAGTTGCGAACTGCAACCACTAATGCAACCACTGCAGATGAGGTGACAACTGCTACTTACATATGCGCAAAAATCCAAATAAAAATTATCAGGTTTTGCTATTTATTTCTGAAAATTTTCTAATTTTTAATTTATGCTCATATGTTAAGTGGCAGTCAACACCTCATTGGCATAACTGGCTCCAGTTTACCAAAATCCCTTCAAAGTGGTATAATACCATTTTAATTAATGAAAATCAGGATTTAATTTGTATCAATTTTTAACCTTTTTTGAAAGATCAAATAAATCTATCAAAATCATACTGGATAGAGCAGCACATACACTGTGCTGCCACTTTATTAGGTACATCCCTGCTGCGCACACAAATGGTTCATCCCACAATGTTATAAGTTGCATGGCCACAGTTGTGGATATAAATGCAGAAGAACAACCAATATAGTATCAGTTAAGCGTACAAACTGTAGCAAGAATGGGGAAAGGGGGTGATCTAACAGACTTTGAATGTGGCATGGTAGTAGGTGCAAGACGTGTGCAAGGACAGAGCATCTCTGAAATGGCAGTTCTGAACTTTTCACGTGCCACAGTTTCAAGGGTGTATTGAGAATGGTGCAACGAACAGAAAACATCCTCTCAACAGCACTCCTGTGGAAGAAAATCGCTTGTTGTGAGAGAGGAGGATGGCTAGAATTGTGGAAACAAACGGATGGGCCAGAATGTCGCACATCACGTCAGAATACAACCTTGGTGTGCAGAACAAAATATCGCAACGGACCACTAGTTGCACTTTGTCGTGAATGGACTACAACAGCCGATGGCTACATCGTGTACCTTTGTTATCAATGAAGAACAAGAGAGACCGCCTCTTGTGGGCACAGCAACTCCAGCACTGGACTATCAAGGATTGGAAAACAGTTGCTTGGTCTGACTGAGTCGACAACACACAACATGAACAGATGCACTTGGTCAGCAATGATGTTTAGATATGATGTGGCATTCAGATGTGAATCTATGGTTATCAATGGACCGAATGTGTGCCAAGAAAACATTCCCCATACCATAACACTACCCCCCACTACCTTGCACAGTAGTTGTCAGACATGACAGGTCCGTGGATTCATGTTGTTTTTGCCAAATTCTGAGCCTTCCTGGTGCATCATGTTGATGGAAGGCTCAGAATTTGGCAAAAAAACAATATGAATTCATGGACCTGTCATGTCTGACAACTACTGTGCAAGGTAGTGGGGGCAGTGTTATGGTATGTTTTCTTGGCACACATTGGGTCCACTGATAACCATAGATTCACGTCTGAATGCCACATCATACCTAAACATCGTTGCTGACCAAGTGCATCTGTTCATGTTGACAGTTCATCCTCAGTCAGATGGTTACTTCCAGCAGGATAATGCATCAGTGCACAAAGCCTGAATTACTAAGGAATTCAGGGATCCAGGAACATGACAATGACTTTTTTTGCTGCAGTGCCCCGCTCAGTCTGCAGATCTCAATCCTATTGAACATCTTTGGAATGAGCTGGAAAGGGCTGTTCGCTGCAGGCCTACACCTCCATCGAATCTCAAGGAACCGTGTGACACACACTTGTCTGCATGGTACTCCACTCCTGCACAACATTTTCAGTATCTTGTTCAATCCATGCCTAGATGAATTCAGGCTGTTTTGAAGGCTAAAAGAGGCACAACACGCTACTAGGCAGGTAGTAGTAGTAGTGGCATGTAATGCAAGAAAGCAAGTGTATGAGCTTATGCAGCATCAGCCAAAAAAAAAAAAAAAAACACACCATTCCCTCCAAATGCCTGTCCAGTTCCTCCTTAAATTTATTTAACCTATCAACTTCCACAACGACAGATGGAAGTTTGTTCCAGCAATTAACCACCCGCTGGCTAAAAGGCAAATTTCCGCACATCTATTCTACATCTGTCTTTTCTTAATTTGAATTTATGCCCCCTTAGGTTCGTAATCTGAACAAGTGGAAGGATCCCATCAGAATTCATTCAACGTGCTCAACCCATTCAGGGCCTTATACACCTCAATCAGATCACCATGCAGGTGCCTAGTCTCCAGCCATTGCAATTTGCAGGACTTAAGCCTCTCTTGGTAAGAGGATCCCTTCATTCCCCTCACCAATCTTGTTGCCCTTCTCTGTACATGTTCAAGCAAATCTACATCCTAAAATGAGGCCTTCAGATCTGTATGCAGTACTCAAGGCGTGGCCTGACCATTGCCATTTTATTAGGTGTACCTAATAAAGTGGCAGCACAGTGTATCTTAATGTTAGACAGAAAAAAAAAAGTAAGTCTGTCTATATTGTATTTGTGTTATACACAAGAGACAAATTATACATAATAGTTCATACCATATTTATTTATGTGGCATGGATAAAATAAACTAACAAACAGTATAAAAAGTTAATTCTTTAATGCCTGAGATGATACAACCTATCTACTCCCATCTCAAAGAATAGCATGCACTTGATGAACATTGCAATACTCAGTGTCCAAATCTATTGATGTTTAAATTCAATGATTTTAATGCATGGGCCACCAAAAGTGGATTGGGGAAGTAGAATTGGAATTATTATCTCCCAAGATTATTTCAAAAGTACATTCTTGCATGTAAGCTTCTATTATCTGTACACATAAATGATTTGCTAGATTTGCCCTTGGATACGCTAGGTAAAACTGAAGGGATTGATAATTTAAAATAAATTTTCACATTTGACATTAATCTCATCTCTATTTATTTAAAAAGATAAAATGAAAAAAAACATTAATTCTAAAGTTTGAAGAATGAATTAAACAAAACTGATGATGTTCTTCAAAAATGAAGACCTTCATAATTTGTTATTTAGAGTGAAATCATAATTATATAATATTTTAATGAGAAAACAGACTATGCATATAGTACACACACAGGAAAAACATTTGCAAGACCACTTTGCCTCCTTCTTCTAAGCTAATAACATAAAAGAAGGCAAAGTGGCCATTTTTATATTATGCCATTAATGCCGTACCACTCCAATTCGTACAGCAGTCTTCCACGTGCAACAGTATCAAAAGCTTTCCTGAAATCCAAGTATATGATGTCAAAATTATTGTTTTCATACAATTCCTTTGTGACCACATCATACTATCCAATCAAATTGGTCAGAGAAGACCTCCCTTTAAAAAACCCATGCTGTGTATTAACTATTACTGCAGTCTTGTCTAGATGACCTGCAATGCTTCTTTAACCAGTGACTCCATTATTTTCCCCAGAACACAAGTTAAACTAACAGGTCTATAGTTACTTGTGTCACCTTTTGAACCCCCTTTGTGTATTGGAGATATATTTGCATACCTAATTTGCATACCAAACGTAATATAATTAATAACATAACATAATTAATTAATAAATTAATAGAATCATGACTCAGACCAGAGCAGCAAAGCAAAAGGCTCAAGCTAATGGAAGTGCTGTGGCTCAGAGCAGAACTGAGGGGGGCAGTTGTCCTCTGACTCACAGCCTTATAAAATGCACTGTTTGCTTGATGTTTGCAGAGCAATTGGGTACGGGACATGATACTGCCAAGGGGGATGTCTTTGTGTGTGCGCGATGCAAGGAGTGTATCGATATCAGGCAACAACTCGGCGTTCTTGTGGGCCTATATGAGAGCTTGAAGAACAGGGTGGATGCCCTCGAAGAAACTAAATTGAGGGGCCCATCAAGCTCTCAGCTGCCCACATCAACGCCAGAGCTTGCACTTGGGCATCGCGTGACACAGAGACAACCCCTAAGGCAGAATGCGCTGGTCCCGAAGGAACTAGTAGTTGTTGGTGACTCTATTGTCAGGGAAACGGGGAACATGCTTTGTAAAAAAGATAGGTGGAACAGGACCAGGGTATGTCTGCCAGGGGCAAAGGTTGATGACGTTGTAGAGCGAATATCATCTTTTAAGGGCACAAAAGGTGATATAGTTGTACACGTTGGCACTAATAATATTAAGAGTAGGAGACCGGCAGAATTACTTAACAAGTACAGGTCACTGTTGAACAAAAGCCGAGAATTAGGGTTAAATTTGAAAGTGTCTGCAATTCTGCCCAGACACGATAGGAGGGAGTATATGATGAGAGCCTTGTCGATCAATTCGGCCCTGGAAAGATTGTGCAAGGCTCAAGGGGTAGAATTTTTTTCAGCCTGGAATGTACTTGTTAACAGGAGAGATTGCTTCTACAGGGATGGGATACACTTAAATAGAAAGGGTGCAAGAATATTTGCTGATGCTATCGAGACAGTGTTAGGTGGGTCGGAAAACTGCTAGCTTGGGGGGAGACTAAGACTAATGGATTAACAGTAGCCACTGGCAGAGGTGAAAGAGATTCTTGCACTGCTTCTATTGGAATGAGCAGAGGCCTGAAAAACAAGATGCAGGATATTTCAGAGACTGCTGGAAGTCATTGTGATACAAGTAAACACATGGGTTGTGTTAGGGTAGCTAAGAATAGAAACAAGTGCAGGTATACTTGCGTGTACACCAATGCTAGGAGTTTAGTAAATAAATTTGATGAATTTGAGGTATTGCTCAAAACATCAAAGGCAGATATTGTTGGGATATCAGAGACGTGGTGTCACACAGATATAAGGAATGCAGAACTGGAATTTGGGAATAGAAAGGATAGACAGGACAGGAGGGGAGGAGGGGTTATGCTATTAGTTAAAAAACACATAAAATCCAAGGAAGTGAAGCCAGTCGACATTGATGGACAGGGCAGTGTCGAGTCAGTTTGGTGTGACATAAGCATAGGTAAATCAAAATTGAGAGTAGGAGTGTGCTATAGGCCTAATGACTCTGATGAGTATAATAAGATACTGTACAGGGAAATAGAATGGGCCAGTAAATCAGAGAGTCTTATAATGGGGGATTTTAATTTCCCAGATATTGACTGGAATTTGTGGGTTGGTCACTCACACACTAGCAGGGCTTTTGTGGATTTATTGGATGATTGTTTTCTACACCAGCATGTTCGGGAGGCAACTAGAGGGAGTAATACTCTTGATCTGATTATCAGTAGTGATTCTTCATGCATTAGGAATCTGCAGATAAAGGAACCACTGGGTGGCAGTGATCACAGTGTGCTGAAGTGGGATTTACTCAAGGAGGTAACTACCATCAGAGGCAAAGGGAAGGGTTTTTGCTTTCGTAAAGGCGACTATGATGGTCTGAGACAGTATTTAAATTCTATACAGTGGGACCAACTGATGATGTTACCAACAGCAAATTCAAAATGGGAATCATTCAAGGAACTAATCTTGGAAGCTACCAGGCTTTACATACCAACCAAGAAATATTGTTCAAGGTTCAGGCCTAAATGGTTGTCAGATGAACTAATGAGACATATGGAAGAGAAGAAAAATGCATGGGATACATACAAATTAATGGGTGACATGGAAGCCTATGATAGATATAAGTTGGTCTGTAACCAAGTCACAAAGGAGATTAGGCAGGCAAAGGCAGATTATGAGAAATCCTTGGCAAAGGACGCAAAGAAAAACAGAAAAGAGTTCTTTACCTATTTAAACTCAAGACGGAAAGGGATGAATCAGATTGGTCCACTGGATGTTGATGGTTCAACAGTTGAGGATCCTGCTCAGGTGGCTAACAATCTAAACGAGTATTTTGCATCTACATTCACACATGAGGAGTTATTCAGGAAGGGGAATGTCGTAGGTGAAGTAAACATTGGCAGTGAGCTAGATTATTTTCTAATAACTGAGGGGAAAGTGGAGGAGAAATTGCTGAGGATAAACATAAAAAAGGCAAAAGGGGTGGATGGGATCTATCCAGTTATATTAAAGGAGGCAGCAAAGGAAGTAAGCAAACCCCTAGCCATAATTATGAGAGCTTCTTTGGACTCAGGGGAGGTACCCATGGACTGGAGATGTGCAAATGTAACCCCAATTCACAAAGGAAGATCAAAGGCTGACACAAGTAATTACAGACCTGTTAGTTTAACTTCGGTTCCAGGAAAATTAATGGAGGCACTGGTTAAAGAAGCACTGCAGGATCATCTGGACAAGAATTCAGTTATAGCTCAGACACAGCATGGTTTTGTTAAGGGCAGGTCTTGTCTGACCAATTTGATTGGATACTATGATGTAGTCACAAAAGAACTGGATGCAGGGAATAACTTTGATATTATATATTTGGATCTTAGAAAGGCTTTTGATACTGTTGCCCATGGAAGACTGCTGCACAAATTGGAGAAGTGTGGCATTGGAGGCAAATTGCTGCTGTGGATAAAGGGATGGTTGAGTGGCAGAAGACAGAGAGTGGTAATCAATGGACACTGCTCAACGTGGACTAATGTTATTAGTGGAGTTCCTCAGGGTTCAGTGTTGGGTCCATTGTTGTTTTCTGTATTTATAAATGATATTGATGATGGTGTATCAGGCTTAATGTCCAAGTTTGCAGATGATACCAAGGTTGGCAGGGTTGTTAAGGACACTACTGATACTATGCTGCTGCAACAGGATCTGGAAAGGTTGAGCAGATGGGCTGAGAGGTGGCAAATGAAGTTTAACATTGACAAATGTAAAGTACTACATATGGGAAACAGTAACCCCAGATCAACGTATCAACTCTGTGGTACTACGCTGGCAGTGGTAGAGAATGAAAAGGACCTGGGGGTAATTGTGCAGGCAGATATGAAGTTCTCTGAGCAGTGCAGACGAGCTGCAAGAGTAGCTCATGGTGTCTTGTCAATGATATACAGGAATTTTTCTAGCAGGGATAAGGATGTGATTATTCCCTTGTATAAGGCATTGGTCAGGCCACACCTTGAGTACTGTATACAGGTCTGGAGGCCTCATTTCAAGAAGGATGTAGAGCTGCTCGAACGAGTACAGAGAAGGGCAACAAGATTAGTGAATGGAACAAAGGGTTGCTCTTACGAAGAAAGGCTTAAGTTTTTCAAATTACAGAGCCTGGAAACTAGGCATCGGCGAGGTGATCTGATAGAGGTGTATAAGGCTTTGAATGGCTTGAGCATGCTCAATGCCGATGGGATTCTTCCTCTTGCTCAGAATAATCACCTCAGAGGGCATAAATTCAAATTGAGGAAGGACGGATGTTGGATAGATGTGCGGAAATTTGCCTTTAGCCAGCGGGCAGTTGGTTTGTGCAATAGACTCCCATCGCTTGTTGTTGAAGTTGATAGCCTAAATAAATTTAAGGCTCAGCTGGACAGGTATTTCGAACGAACGGAGGGGTGAAATGGGAGTAGTGTTTTTTTTTTTTTTTTTTTTTTGGCTGATGCTGAATAAGCTTGCTTTCTTGCATCATATGCCTCTACTAATGCTAATGCTAACTTATCCTGGAAGCTACTAGGCTTTACATACCAACTAAGAAATATTGTTCAAGGTTTAGGCCAAAATGGATGTCAGATGAACTAATGAGGCATATGGCAGAGAAGAAAAATGCATGGGATACATACAAATTAACACACGACACAGAAGCCTATGATAGATACAAGTTGATATGCAACCAAGTTACAAAGGAGGTTAGGCAGGCGAAGGCAGATTACGAGAAAACCTTGGCAAGGGATGCAAAGAAAAACAGCAAAGAGTTCTTTACTTATGTAAACTCTAGAAGGAAGGGGATGAATCAGATTGGTCCACTTGATATTGATGGGTCAAGTGTTGATGATCCTGCTCAGGTAGCTAACAAACTAAATGAATATTTTGCATCGACATTCACACATGAGGAGTTATTCAGCGAGGGGAATGCCAGAGGTGTATTCAACTCTAGCAGTAAGCTACAGAATCTTGAAATAACTGGGAGTAAAGTGGAGGAGAAACTGTTGAAGATAAACACAAGAAAGGCACCCGGGGTGGATGGGATCTATCCAGTTATATTAAAGGAGGCAGCAAAGGAAGTAAGCAAACCCTTAGCCATAATTATGAGAGCTTCCTTGGACTCAGGGGAGGTACCCATAGACTGGAAATGTGCAAATGTGACCCCAATTCACAAAGGAGGATCAAAGGCTGACACAAGTAATTATAGACCTGTGAACTTAACTTCTGTTCCAGGAAAATTAATGGAGGCACTGGTTAAAGAAGCACTGCAGGATCATTTAGAGAAGACTTCAGTTATAGCTCAGACACAGCATGGTTTTGTTAAGGGGAAGTCTTGCCTGACCAACTTGATTGGATACTATGATGCAGTCACAAAAGAACTGGATGCAGGGAATAACTTTGATATTATATACTTGGATCTTAGAAAGGCTTTTGATACTGTTGCACATGGAAGACTGCTACACAAATTGGAGCAGTGTGACATTGGAGGCAAATTGCTGCTATGGATAAAGGGGTGGTTGAGGGGGAGAAGACAGAGAGTGGTAATCAATGGACACTGCTCATCGTGGACTGATGTTATTAGTGGAGTCCCTCAGGGCTCAGTGTTGGGTCCATTATTGTTTTCTGTATTTATAAATGATATTGATGATGGTATATCGGGCTTAATGTCCAAGTTTGCAGACGATACAAAGGTTGGCAGGGTTGTCAAGGACACTACTGACACTATGCTGCTGCAACAGGATCTGGACAGGTTGAGCAGATGGGCTGAGAGGTGGCAAATGAAGTTTAACATTGACAAATGTAAAGTACTACACATGGGAAACAGCAACCCCAGAGCAACGTATCAACTCTGTGGTACTACACTGATAGTGGTAGAGAATGAAAGGGACTTGGGGGTGGTTGTGCAGGCAGATATGAAGTTCTCTGAGCAGTGCAGACGGGCGGCAAGAGTAGCTCATGGAGTATTGTCAATGATATACAGGAATTTTTCCAGCAGGGATAAGGAGGTGATTATTCCATTGTATAAGGCAATGGTCAGGCCACACCTAGAGTACTGTATACAGGTCTGGAGGCCTCATTTCAAGAAGGATGTAGAGCTGCTGGAACGAGTACAGAGAAGGGCAACAAGATTAGTGAATGGAACAAAGGGGTGCTCTTACGAAGAAAGGCTTAAGTTTTGCAAATTACAGTGTCTGGAGACTAGGCACCAGCGAGGTGATCTGATAGAGGTGTATAAAGCCTTGAATGGTTTAAGCATGCTCAATGCTGATGGGATTCTTCCTCTAGCTCAGAAAAATCACCTGAGAGGGCATAAATTCAAATTGAGGAAAGACAGATGTAGGATAGATGTGCGGAAATTTGCCTTTAGCCAGCGGGTGGTTGGTTGGTGGAACAGACTTCCATCCCTTGTGGTGGAGGTTGATAGCCTAAATAAGTTTAAGGCTCAGCTAGACAGGTATTTTGAACGAACAGAGGGGTGAAGTGGAAGTGGGTTTTTTTTTTTTTTTGGCTGATGCTGCATAAGCTTGCTTTCTTGCATCAAATGCCTCTACTAATGCTAATGCTAATGCTAACCTCCAGTCCATGGGGACCTCCCCTGAGTCCAAGGAAGCTCTCATAATTATGGTTAAGGGTTTGCTTACTTCCTTTGTGGCCTCTTTTAATATAACTGGATTGATCCCATCCACTCCGGATGCCATCCTTATGTTTAACTTCAACAATTTCTCCTCCTCTTTTCTCTCAGTTATTGAAAAATAACTTAGCTCCCTTTTAGAATTTGATAAACTTCTGGCATTCTCAGGCGCCTCTGTAACCAGGTGGGCAGGAGCAGCAGTGCGGAGCACACGCTTCTTGATTAGACTGGGGTTCAAGCCCATGACCACCAAATACAGAGAATGTGGAAAGATCAGGAAATGACCACCGCATATCCTCGGAGCAATATGGCCTTAGTTGCTAATGCTCCTAAAAAAAACCAAATAACAACAATAACTGGCATTCCCCTCCTTGAATAACTCCTCTTGTGTGAATGTAGATGCAAAATACTCATCCAGTTTATCAGCTACTCGACCAATCTGATTCCTCCCCTTGCTTCTAGAGTTTATGTAAGTAAAGGACTCTTTGCTGTATTTCTTTGCATCCTTTTCCAAAGATTTCTTGTAATCTGCCTTTGCCTGCTTAACTTCTTTTGTGACTTGATTACAGACTAGCTTATATCTGCCATAGGCTTCTGTGTCGCCTGATAATTTATACGCATCTCTTGCATTTTTCTTCTCTGCCATGAGCCTCATTAATTCATCTGACATCCATTTAGGCCTGAACCTTGAACAGTATTTCTTAGTTGGTATGAAAAGCCTAGTAGCCTCCAAGATTAAGTTCCTGAAGGCTTCCCATTTGAATTCACCATTGGTAACAGCATCAGTTGATCCTACTGTATAGAATTTAAAAAAACTGTCTGAGATCACTGTAGTCACCTTTATGAAAGCAAAAACCCTTCCATTTACCCTTGATGGTACTTACATCTTTAAGTAAATCCCATATTAGTACACTGTGATCACCGTCACCCATGGTTCCTTTACCTGCAAATTATTAATGCGTAAAAAAAAAAAATCACTGCTGATAATCATATCTAGAGTATTACTCCCTCTGGTTGCCTCCCAAACATGTTGCTGTAGAAAACAGTTATCCAAAAAATCCACGAAAGTCTTGCTAGTGTGCGAGTGGCCAATCCACAAGTTCCAGTCAATATCTGGAAATTTTAATTTCCCATTATATGAAATTCTGATTTACTGGCCCATTCTATTTCTCTGCACAATTGTTCATTATACTCATCAGAGTCATTAGGCCTATAATACTCTTATTCTCATTTTTTCTTTCCCAGTGCTTGTCTTACCACACTGACTCAATATTGCATTGTCCACCAAATGTCAATTGGATGCACTTCCTTAGACAACAGCATAATTGTATTTGAGAATACACATTGTATTCTTAAATTCCAATTCTACACTGCTTATATCTGTGTGACACCACAGATATAAGCACGTCTCTGATATCCCAACAGTATCCGCCTTTGACGTCTTGACCAGCACTTTAAATTCATCAAATTTATTAACTATACTTCTAGCATTGGTATACATGCACCTATTCCTACTCTTAGTTGCCCTAACACAGCCCATGTAATTACTTGTTCCACGATGACTCCCTGCAATCCTAAAAATCCCCAACACCTTGCTTTCCAGGCTGCTGCTCATTCTAATAGAAGCAGCACAAGAATCACTTTCGCCTCTGGCTGCGGCCACTGTTAATCTTTTAGTCTGTGAATCCCCTCCTCAAGATAGCAGTTTTCCAACCCACCTAACATTGCCTCAATAGTATCAGCAAATATTCTTGCACCCTTTCTATTTAAGTGTACCCCATCCCTGTAAAAGCAGTCTCTCCTGTTAACAAGCACAGCTCACAATGACAAAAATTCTACCCCACAAACCTTGCAAAACTTTTTTTTTCTTCATTGGAAAAAAAAAAAAATTTTTTTTTAAATAAAAGGTGAAAAAATACAATTTTTAATTAATTTTATTTTTTAATAAGGAAGTTGTATAAAATAACTGCTGCAATCCATTAAGTAAAGATGAAATATTGGTATTCTTGAAGCAGAATGAGGAAAAAAAAAAAACTTTCTAAAAATTAAAAAGAAAGTTTATCACCAGTTGGCCCATAATTGTTTTTGTTACATTTTGGGTGTCGCCATAACTGGGTTAAAACACTTGGCTTTAAGGAAGAATTCCTCTAGATTCTTGAGGTATATAACTAATTTCTTATTAGTATGAAGGGCATTTCAAAAGTTCACAGCCTGAGTATGAAGGCTCTATTTGAGGAGTCTGGTAACATGTTACTTTTCAATATGGTCTCCTTTGGAGTCGATACACCTTTTCCACCAATGATGCAATGCATTGGTTCTAACTGTGAAGAAAGTTCTCTTTGGCCTATAAGAATGCAATCTAATGCATCAACGATCTCACTGTTGGTGGGGAAGTGGATCCCAGCCAGTTATTTTTTCAAATTCAGAAATAGGCGAGAGTCCAATGTTGCTAGATGATTATGGGGTGAATATGGGGGATGGTCTGAGATTGCAAAGCCACATTCATGCAGTGCAGCCATGACAATAGAAGACTTGTGAGCAGATGCATTGTCCTGGTGGAACAAGTAAATACCACTGTACAGATACAGAGCTCTGTGTGCCAGTGCTATCTGGGGCACCACCATGGTTGTCACCCCATTGGTTGTCATTGACAAGCTGAAATTGATTAAAAACTATTTATGGTCAACATCAAACCAAGAAAAGCGATCTGATATAGCCATTTTATCAACTGAGAGGACCACATGTAAATTAAATTTTGACAAAATTATTGATGACTTCATTCAAAGCTTGCAAAATAAAATTGTAATCTGTACATATAAAAGCCATGTGTCTGTCTGTAATATATTATCATTAATTTATTAAAGAAATATTGTTTATTTATAATTAAAAGTATTCTAATTTGTGATTTTTTTATGAAATATTTGTTTCAAGTATTATAATAATATTATTTTTGAAACGAATGACGCAGAAATAAATCTGTTATATATTTATAATAAATATATATAACATTATATATTTATAATGTTATATATTTATAATAAATATATAACAGATAAATAGTTAAACATGATTTTATAAGAATAAAAATTACTTTAAACAGTTTTTATTTTATTTTTTTTGTCATCCTTTTATTTATATTAAAAGGTGTACCACAAATGTAATTTAAATGTCATAATTTTTTAGTATTTTAGCATAGGGCACAATTTTTCATTCTTGCCTCAGGTACTAAAATGGCTCGGCATGGCCCTGACTCCATCACCATTCCCTTGTTCTCTATATCCAGCTCATGAGTAACTGTATATACCAGGTTAGTTAAACATGATTTTCACTTAACATAACCATGATGTTTGTCCTTCAGAATGCCATTTCTATCTAAATGTCTCTGGACTGCATCCTTAATTATTGCGTCCAAGATTTTTCCTACCACTGAAGTGAGACTCGCCAGTCTGTTGCTAGTAACTTTACTGTTATGACCACCTTTATGTACTGATGATAAATTGGCACTTCTCCAAATTAGGTTAACTGGAGATTAACCTTTGGATTGGAGAAGTGCCAATCAAGGTAATCTACAATCCAAAGGTTAATCTCCAATCAAGTTAATTATGATGGAACAACTAGACTCTCGAGTTCAATTGTTCCTTCCTAATTAATCTGAATGGTTCAATACATTCTCTGGCCACCTCCCTCAAAATTACTGGATATATGCCGTCAACTTCAGAAGCCTTACTTGCCTTTAGGTGCAAAAGTTTTTTTTTTAATAAACAGTCATCTGTAATTTTGAAATGAATAATTTCACATGTACCAGCCTCATTTTCACAGCCACTCCTCAGCATGAAGGATCTTTCATAAGTTATATACTAATATAATTAAGACCACACAATGTATATAAAATTCAAATTCTAGTGAATGAATAATCAAAATTATTTAATCAGTAATAAGCTTATCTATTTGGTATGTTTGAGGTAGTTTAATTATCTGAACAAGCAATGCTAATTCAATTTCTGAAATACTTACAGACATTTTACATCTTATAATCTCTGTATCACAATGAGAACATTTAATTGGTGCCTTAGGACAGATGTTACGTAAATGCACATTATAATCTTTCTGGTATATTTTAGCAGCACAGAACTCACACTGCATTTCTGCTATATTACAAATAGCTTTGTGCTCCTAAAAAATTACAACAGGTATTATAAAAAAAAGAGAACCTTCATACTTTTGCATAATAAGATAATCTGATGCATGCTTTGTGGTAAATATACTCACTGTATAATAACAGAAAAAAAAAAATCATAGCACCTAACAAAACTCTACAAAGGTTTTTAAATGTCAGGACTGTCATTTAACAATGACAGTCCTAGCATAAAATATTTGTACATCAAAACAATACAGTAAAATAAACAATCAATTATTACAGTGTCTCAAAAACAAAATTAATTACAAACTTCAAAAACTATTATTATACAGGGTGGCCACTGAAAGACTGAAGGGTTTGAAAAGTCATAACTTGTTCATTTTTAATCTTTTTTCTTTTCTTTTCTTTTCTTTTTTTACAGGTTATAGAGCATCCCTTAGAGATTAAGATGGCTACGTATGATGTCCAGCAACGAGTAAAACTCGTTGGGTTTTTCTATTCCAGTGAAAGATCAATTATTGAAACTCAGAGAAAATACCAGCAACATTTTAAAGTCCTCCTAGCGATAACATGATTCAGAACCTGATCGCCTGGTTTGAAAGAACTGGATCAGTCAGCGATCTTCCGGGAAGAGGTCCTAAGCACACTGACACAGCGGTGGAAGCTGTACGGCAGAGTGTCCTTGAGGATCCATCTGCCTCTACCCGTCGTCGCTCTGCTCAACTAGGCATCACCAGAACATCACTTCAGAAGATTCTGAAAGGGTGGTCAGTCTTTCAGTGGCCACAATTTAATCTCCAAGGGATGCTCTATAACCTGTAAAAAAAGAAAATAAAAAAGATTAAAAATGAACAAGTTATGACTTTTTCAAACCCTTCAGTCTTTCAGTGACCACCCTATAATTTGTACTGAAGCATTAGTTTGTGGCCCATTGTGAACTAGTGCAGATGTTCAGATAGTCCACCATTTGTTTCTGGGCACTATTCACAGTAGTAAACAACTGAACGATAAATGTTCTACTGCAATTGCTGAGATAGTTTTGCATGCTTATTTAATTTTCATCCTTTAATTATTGAAGAGTGGATGATTTTATATCATACACCACATTTTTTGTTATTTGGTTTTTAGGAGCATTAGCAACTAAGGCCATATTGCTCCGGGGATATGTGGTGGTCATTCCCTGACCTTTCTGCATCCTCCGTATTTGGTGGTCATGGGCTTGAATCCCGGTCTAATCAAGAAGCGTGCTACACACTGCTGCTCTTGCCCACCTGGCTACAGAGGCGCCTAATACACCACATACTTTAGGTAATACAAACAGTAGAAGTGGAGTAGGATAAAATCAGATAAATTTTGGGATACTCTATACTTCCTCATTGGACTATCCACTGGCAACTAGTCTATGAAATGATTATCAAGGTAGGTCAATAACAATGTGGGGTGGCCTGTCCTGTTTGATTGCAAACTTTTTCATCCCCATACAGCTCATAAATAGCAGACATAATAGGTTAAATAAGCATCTAAAATGCTTAATTTACATGCTTGTTAACAGGAGTGACTGCTTCTACAGGAATAGTATACACTTAAATAGAAAGGGTGCAAAAATATTTGCTGATACTATTGAGGCAGTGTTAGGTGGGTCAGAAAACTGCTAGCTTATGGGGGGGGAGCCAGAGAGTAAAATATATTAACAGTAGCTGTAGGCAGAGGTGAAAGTGATTCTTGTACTGCTTCTATTGGAATGAGCAGCAGCCTGGAAAGCAAGGTGCTGGGGATTTCATGAACTGCTGGAAGTCATTACAGAACAAGTAAATACATGGGTTGTGTCTAGGATAACTAAGAGTAGAAATAGGTTCATTAAACATGGGTTCATGTATAATTGTATGTACACCAATGTAAGGAGTATAGTAAATAAATTTGAAGTGTTGGTCAAGACGTCAAAGGGGGATATGTTGTTGTTGTTGTTATTTGGTTTTTAGGAGCATTAGCAACTAAGGCCATATTGCTCTGGGATATGCGGTGGTCATTCCCTGACCTTTCCGCATCCTCCGTATTTGGTGGTGACGGGCTCGAGCCCCGGTCTAATCAAGAAGCGTGTGCTACGCACTGCTGCTCCTTCCCACCTGGCTACGGAGGCGCCTAAAGGGGGATATTGTTGGGATATCAGAGACATCGTGTCAAACAGATATGAGAAATGCAGAATTTAAATTTGGGAAGTACAATGTGTTAGAGAAAGGATAGGAAGGGAGAAGGGGTTATGCTGTTGGTTAAGAAACACATAAAATTTGAGTCAGTGCATCCAGTTGACATTGGTGGACAGTGCAACGTTGGTGTGATATAAGCACTGGGAAAGCAAAAATGAGGGTAGAAGTGTGTAATAGGCTTAATGACTCTGATGAGTACAATGAACAATTGTACAGAGAAAAAGAGTAGGCCAGTAAATCAGAATGTCTTATAATAGAGGTTTTTAATTTTCAAGATATAAACTGGAACTTGTTGGTTGAACACTCGAACACTAACAAGACTTTTGTGGGTTAACTAGATAACTGTTTTCTACAGGAGTATGTTCGAAAGGCAAGCAGAGGGAGTAATATTCCTCATCTAATTATCAGCAGTGATTATTCATGCATTAAGAATCTGAAGATAAAGGAACCGCTTGGTGGCAATGATCACAGTATACTGATGCAGGATTTACCTAAAGATGTAACTACCATTAGGGGTAAAGGGAAGGGTTTTTTCCAGTAGCATAGTTACCCTTTTTTGGGAGAGGAGGCAATTGCCTTGCCTGCCTACATGGTAGCTACACCACTGGTTTTTGCTTTTGTAAAGGTGACTACAGGATAGGAATAGGATACAGTGATACCAACTGGTGATGTTACCATCGGCAAATTTTAAATGGGAAGCATTCAAGGAATTAATCTCTGATGCTACCAGGCTTTTCATACCAACTAAAAAACACTGTTCAAGGTTTAGAGGGCCTAAATGGATATCAGATGAACTAATGAGACTCATGGCAGAGAATAAAAATGCATCGAATGCATATAAATTATCAAGCTACACAGAAACCTATAGTAGATATAAGATAGTCCGTAATCATGTCACAAAGGAGGCCAGGAAAACAAAGGCAGATTACAAGAAAACCAAACTGCTCATTTCTTTGTACGTTTTTAAGGTTAAGTTTCCTAACCTTATCTTAAAGGTTAGGTTAAGAAACCTTATTTCATAATCTAACCTTAAAGGTGAGGTTAAGAAAAAAGGAAAAGGTTTCTTTATTTTTTGTTATATTTCCTTACCTGACCTTAAATGTTAGGTTAGGAAATAATAGGAAAAGAAAGGAAAAAAAAAAAAAAAAAAAACATACACACACACACCATAACATCAATCAATCACTTAATGCTATGATGACAATTTAGACAGATAACTTGTGTAATCGAGTCCTGCTAATATTCTTAAAATTGCACAAATGCTAACTTATTGTGATTTTCTCTGTTAGAGGATCTGAGTCCTCATTTTGAATTTAATTTTAAAAAAATTGAAAATTTTAAAAATAAAATAAAATTTTGAATTTAATTAATTAAAAAAAATTTAATTCAAAATGAGGATTCAGATCCTCTAAAAGAGAAAAATCACAATTAGTTATCATTTGTCTGATTTTACGAATATTAGCAGTCTCGATTACACAAGTTGTCTTGCCAAATTATCGTAGTATCAAGTTGAGACAATAGGATTCCCATAATGTTTTTATATGATGTTAATGCTATGAGGTTATCGTCTGTTGTGTTCATGCACCAATCAGTACATTGCCTGTCATGCCTAAATGTCAATCAATATATTGTTCTCGACTTCTATTGCCACTACCGACAACATGCACTGTCTATTTACCAAGAATTTGTTAGTAGCAAACCAGTGTGTCCAGTAAATTTCCCGTGGTAATGGAGTCACTGGTTAGAGAAGCATTGCAGGATCATCTAAACAAGACTGCAGTTATAGTTCAGACACAGCATGGATTTGTTAAGGGGAAGTCTTGGCTGACCAATTTGATTGGGTACTATGATGTGGTCACAAAGGAACTGGATGCAAAAAATAATTTTGATATATACAGTCAGTTCTACTATAATGCGCATTTTCACAACAAGAATTTGCTCCAACACAACTGATATATTAGAGAACAATGTGAGTATAGTGCGATTTTTGCTTTGGCTCATGCACAATTTGTCTGCGAGTAACACCAGGTGAACACAAAACCTGGCACCAAGCTGGAATGTAGCGATCTGTGCAGCAATACATACAAGTTTGCTAAGCTTAAAAAATCTCAAACATCAAATGTTTGATAGCTATGTTTCCCATTTACTGTTGCTGTATTGGTTGGAGACACACTGTCTCCGATTCACAAGATAACAAGTGATATTGTATGCCGACTCATGTTTTCAGGAGCTAATATTTTTCCGTTCAAACAGAAATTTCGTGATGTGTGATAGCTTGAGCAGAGGAGCACATTTATGGAGGTCACTACCATAAAACAATAAAAACAATTTGCAGTTTCCCATTTATTGGAGTTTTCAGTTAGTGCAATCTAATTATAAACAGGTAGTAAACTCGATCTTATTGAATTTGTGATAATACCGATAGCTGGAATTCTGTGGATTTTTACTTATTATGGTGAAATTTTTCCCCTTCCATGAAAGCTTCAATTACATAAAAAAAAAACCAAATAAATTTTTAGAACCTTCTCTTCATTCCTATTTTTTAAGCTTCATAAACTTGTTACTCCGTATCTCACTTGTGCAATTTGTGTGTGCCATGTTTGTCGTTATTGATTGTTTATCTTTTTTACTGTTTTTTTTTTTGGATTTTAAAATTTAAAAATGTCAGTGAACAGAACTATCAATTTGTATGCATATATTACAGTATTAATTAAGCTATATACTGTAAGCGTGCATAGTCTCTGACCAATACAAGGTATCTTGTCAAGATAAAGTGCTATATTTACTGTACTATTTATTTATTTATTAGAAATTTAAGATATTTAAACCTGTGTTAACAAGTTTATTGGGTTCCTAACTTTTATTAGTGTTTTACTTGTCAGAGTGAACATTTTTTTTTGAGTGCTCTGCCCCTATCCCTATTTTTCCCTAAGCCCTATTGTTTTTAATGTGTGAAATACCATAATGTGGAGATTTTTCAGAACACATTAGCATTAGCATTAGTAGAGGCATATGATGCAAGAAAGCAAGCTTATTCAGCATCAGCCAAAAAAAAAAAAAAAAAAAAACACTACTCCCATTTCACCCCTCCGTTCGTTCGAAATACCTGTCCAGTTGAGCTTTCAATTTGTTTAGGCTATCAACTTCAACAACAAGTGATGGAAGTCGGTTCCACCAACCAACCACCCGCTGGCCAAAAGCAAATTTCCGCACATCTATCCGACATCCGTCCTTCCTCAATTTGAATTTATGCCCTCTGAGGTGATTATTCTGAGCAAGATGAAGAATCCCATTGGCATTGAGCATGCTCAAACCATTCAAAGCCTTATACACCTCTATCAGATCACCTCGCCGGTGCCTAGTCTCCAGACTCTGTAATTTGCAAAACTTAAGGCTTTCTTCGTAAGAGCAACCCTTTGTTCCATTCACTAATCTTGTTGCCCTTCTCTGTACCCGTTCCAGCAGCTCTACATCCTTCTTGAAATGAGGCCTCCAGACCTGTATACAGTACTCAAGATGTGGCCTAACCGTTGCCTTATACAAGGGAATAATTACCTCCTTATCCCTGCCAGAAAAATTCCTGTATATCATTGACAAGACACCATGAGCTACTCTTGCAGCTCGTCTGCACTGCTCAGAGAACTTCATATCTGCCTGCACAATTACCCCCAGGTCCTTTTCATTCTCCACCACTGTCAGTGTAGTATGTGGTGAAATAGAAGACTGGAACCATCTAGTATATACCTGTCAACACTATGAGGACCTCCGCAGCATCCTGTTTACTCGTATCCAAGATAACCCTCAAGGAAATGAACACTTATTCATCACAGAAGAACACTACTACTATGAGTTTACCAAGTTTGCACAAGCCCTCTTCACAAGACGTAGCACCCTATTGCCAACACAAAATAGGAACAACCCAAACATCTGATCCTAACCTAACTGGCAAACCGATCTTAACCTGGATAGGATCAACTGGCGTATGGACCACCTCATTCTTCAGTGGCAACTTGCACACGGCTCTCTTGCTGTCTTATTTATCGTCCTTCCCAGGTTCCTCTTTCAACTGATGGCGCTTATTGCTCCATTGATAACCTGGAGGATACCTTTGCCTACATCCTCCATATTTCTAGCTATACCCTCCTTTCTTGCGTACACTCTGTACTTCCCCGACTCTACCTTTTATTTTATTTATTTATTTTTTTTTAATTATTTTTTTTTGTATTTATTTATTTTTATCTTTTTTTTATTTTATTTTTATTATTATTATTTTTTTTTATTTTATTTTTTTTTTATTTTTTATTTTATTTATTTATTTTTTTTATTTTTTTATTTTTATTTTTTATTTATTTTTTTTATTTATTTTTTTATTTTTTATTATTTTTTTTATTTATTATTATTTTTATTTATTTTTTATATTATTTTTTTTATTTTTTATTTTATTTTATTTTTATTTTTTTTTTTTTGTCTCCGTCCAGGAAGCTCTGGCGACCCTGGCGGAGACAAGCCAGAGAATAATGGGCAGACTGGCTACCTCCTAGTGGTGTGTGCGGGCAACGTGGAGTCCCACTAGGGGCCCTGCGGCCAAATGCCAGGACACACAACAGAACCTAACGCAATATGTCATATACAACACACAACACTTTTCTGGCATTTACAGTAGTACTGTATTCCTTCACAGCGAACATATGGCGCAGATGTGGGAAACCACAGGTGGCGCCTGACCCTAATACTATGCACACTATGTCAGTGTAGTACCGCAGAGTTGATACGTTGCTCTGGGGTTACTTTTTCCCATATGTAGTACTTTACATTTGTCAATGTTAAACTTCATTTGCCACCTCTCAGCCCATCTGTTCAACCTTTCCAGATCCTGTTGCAGCAGCATAGCGTCAGTAGTGTCCTTAACAACCCTGCCAACCTTTGTATCATCTGCAAACTTGGACATTAAACTTGATATCCCATTATCAATATCATTCATAAACACCGAAAACAACAACGGACCCAACACTGAACCCTGAGGAACTCCACTAATAACATTAGTCCACGTTGAGCAGTGTCCATTGATTACCACTCTCTGTCTTCTGACACTCAACCATCCCCTTATCCATAGCAGCAATTTGCCTCCAATGCCACACTGTTCCAATTTGTGGAATATACATGGCTAAAAATATAATCCAAATTGGCACTAATATTAAAGCAATTAACACAACTAGGATGTAATACAATGACAAGGCCCCTAAAGATTCTGGACACTCTCCAGAAGGTTATTTCTGATTAAACTGATCAGATCACAGGTGAAAGCAAAGAAAGAAAAAGGGCTGTACTGTCTCATCATCTCAGGGAGAAACCGTAAGGCTATGGTGATTATCGAACCCATTGTGTGTCAGTGCCCTCTTGACACAAAATATATTATTTCAAACAGCCATCAACATTGAAGGAGCAGCAGACTTATGCATGGACTAAAGCACACACATCAATTATACTACCAAGGTAGTTTAAATGCATCATTTTAATTATATCTCATATTGTGAATACCCATGGTAATTGCACTACCATGAATAAGTAACGCTTCACCTATGGAGAAAAACTATTGTTACTTATTCTCAGGCAGATACCACCACCCAGGCGGCATCCTTTGCAAAATGGTATGGGATAAAAAACTGTGTTATCCACATAACTGTCCCCTATTAGACTTAGGAAAGCCAAAAAGGTGGGGAAAAGTGATAGCAGGAGTGAAAGAAGAAGAAATGCCGTCAAAAGAGAAAAGGGGGCAGTTACTGCTCACTCATAAAATCCCTCAAATAGGCAATGCTTCTGCATTAGGGGAAGACTGTTGTTTACCTATTCTCAGTAACTTGGGCAGCATCAAGGCCCCTGCAGATGGCACCATTTTGAAGCTTACTGGCTTCTCTTCAATGGGTGGGTAGGTACCCTGGTGTTGCAATAGTCACAAACCCAGTTATGAAGTATAACTCCAAAATATGAAAGATGCCTGATGGTGTGCCAATGATTTAGTCTAAAAGATATTTCTTGGCTAAAGCCTCAGGGTATGAAAAAGTTTACTTATGGCCTGGGCTAATGCACACATCACTCATACTACCATGGAAACTCACTGTGAAGGTATTCACAATATGAGATATAATTAAAACGATGCATTAAAACTACCTTGGTAGTATAAATGATGTGTGCATTAGCCCATGCATAAGTAAACTCCTTCATACTCTGAAGTTTTGCCAAGAAATGTCTTTTAGAATAACACCACTACACACCATCAGGCATCTCGTGGTGTGCAGTGGTTTTATTCTAATAGAATAAATATTTTTAATAGAATATTTTTTTATTCTAATAGAATAAATAATAATAATAATAATAATAATACTAATAATAATAATAACTATTATTATTATTATTAGCCATATGGTGCAAGGAAGTGTGAGGCTTATGCTGTACCAGCCAAAAAAAATTCCCGAGTTACCCTGAGAAAGAGAGAGAATTAGAAAGGAATCACCAAGAAAAGAAGAATGATGATATCCAGCTCAGGATCTTGGGTGTGCCAAGCCCATACTCATCAGATGTGAGCCTCAAAAGGCCACTGAAACACAATGAGTTCAATAATCACCATAGTCTTGTGCTTTTCCCCTCAGATGATGAGACACTACAATCCTTTTTCTTTCTTTCTTTCTTTCTTTGCTTTCACCTGTGATTTGATCGGTTTAATCAGAAATAACCTTCTGGAGAGTGTTCAGAATCTTTTAGGGCCTTGTCATTGTATTACATCCTAGTTAGTTTAATTGCTTTAATATTAGTGTCATTTTATGTTATATTTTTACCCATGTATATGCTATAGACTCTGTGAGAGGCACTACATGCCTCTCAGGGAGTATATAGGCTTTAGCCAAGAAATGTCTTTTTGCCATCATATTGTTCTATGCTATGCAGCATAGATAATTAATCAAAATAAAAACCAAGTTATTTGATTATTTCGGAAATGAAAATTAAGGGAAACTGAAATATACATAAATGAGAAATAAACACCTAAGTAGTACTGTTACTGGACAACTACACTAAAATAGAGAATATTATTATTCTAGTTAGGGAATGGAATGAGGTGTGATTTTATAACAACTATTGATGGTGACACTTTAACAGACAGAGGTAGGGGGAAGCCACTCACCATCTGAAAAGAAGCAAAATGGAGGAAAGTAATTTTTTTTAAATTTCAATTAATTATTTAAATACTTTTATTTTATTATAAAAATGATTTTTATATCTCCATTTTATCTGGTTCATTAATTTTGGATTATACTTTTATCAAGTATAATCACAATATAATCACAATTATATTGTGATTATACTTGATAAAATGTACAAAATCACAATGTACAGTAACCTTGAATGCATATAAATTACAAAGAAATATTTTTTTGCTTTACACAAAAGAGTTCATGACTTTTGTAACTTTAACAAAACTTACTTTGTTTTGGATGCAAGTTAAAAAAAAAAAAAAGCTTTCCATTTCACCAGAAAGATTAAACAATGTGAAATTTTCTAATGTTGCTATTATAAAGGGGAAAAAAAAAAAGTGTTTTCCTCAGTTTTTTACAGAAAAGGAACTGATTAAATCAGAGGTGAAAGCAAAGAAGGAAAGAAAAGATTTGGCTTCCCCCCTGAGATAATCTCAAAAGAAAGCCACAAGGCTATGATGACTATTGACTCGTGTGTTTCTGTAATCGCTTGAAGCAATATCAAGGAAACTTTATGCTGAAAAGAAAGCTCATCACAAAGCCATGAATTTTTTTTTTCCATTATGTGCAACCACCATTTCAAGCATAACTTCAAACTGGTAGAGGAAGTAAAATTTTGAGACTTCTTGCAGGCAGTGGTAATGATAATTTCAGTGAAAATGCTTTGAGCAGCAACAGCAGCTAGAAATAGCTCAAAAAGAACCAAAAAATTTTTGCAACTCTGATAGGAAAATTTTCAGTAGATTAATTTTATCTTGTGGGCTTAAAATTCCAGATGACGTATATAATCACTAGAGGCATAGCAAGAAGGAGAAAGAGGTTACATTTTTTTTTTTTTTTTTTTAATGTGAACCCCAAAACACGAGAGGTATTGGAAACCTATAGTACTTAGTACCGTGCTACATACCAAAACCACCACAATCTGAAGTAGGAGAATATGTGGCATATTTTTCAACAATTTTGTGAGGGAAATGCAGTTGTTTCCAGAAGCATATCAAAAAAAATTGTGAACATATGGATCTTTTAACTGTTATTTCAAGAAAATGTATGCAATCGACAGTGTTATTTCTTAGAGTGAACGTGATAATTCACAATTGAATTTGTGAAATTTTCATCCTACGTGGCAATTTTATACTTACTGATTGTCAACGTATATCCTATACTGAGAGATTACAGAAGTTGTTGATGGTTAGGCCAATAAATTACAGAAGATTTCAGTCCATGAAATATAGCAATTTTTTTTTAACATCTTTAAACTTTATTATTCATTAAAAAACTATTGATATTTATAAAATAGATACTGCTACATTTACACAGCAAGTTAAACAAAGAGAAGCACCTTTTCTTGAAATATTATGTAAGTTGAAAAACATTAATCTTTTTTTCCTATTTTTATTAGTCTTCAGAAGAGTTTTATCACC
Organism: Mastigoproctus giganteus; assembly: GCF_048544385.1. Classification (NCBI taxonomy): domain Eukaryota; kingdom Metazoa; phylum Arthropoda; class Arachnida; order Uropygi; family Thelyphonidae; genus Mastigoproctus; species Mastigoproctus giganteus. Next base: position 205,022,684 of record NC_143584.1, on the reverse strand, counting down.
TTTCATAATGTTTTATGAGCTAGTTTCCCTGAAAAAGCATCAATAGGGTTTTTACTGTATTCAACATTATTAATTTAATTTTTAATCTGGATTTCTGGTAATAAGCAATGATAAAAGTATCACTTTTAAGATTTTATAAAATAAAAAGTTGTCAAAGAATAAAAATTACTTTTAACAGCAGTTTACAAGAGTTTTGGATAATTTTATGGAAATAATAAGTGTATCAATACAAGGCTAAAAATTCTTTATCCTCCTCTCACTTCTAATTTGATCTCCATCTACTAACATGTGGCAACAGAAACAATTCAGATACTATGATTTACCAATTTGAAAGTAAATTTTTATTGTAACATAAAAGCATTGTAATTTCAGTGATTTTATAATCATGAAGACTCTGTTTATCTCAATACAGCATTTTATGATAATTATAAAATTAGTAAGATACAAACTTACATCTATCTTTGTCCACTGAAACTGCTGCAAACAGTTGGAACATGTAGTCACCTGAGGGCAGTTATTTTTCATATGTTCATTCAGCCATTCCCAATGAATCATATCATGACAGTAAAGGCATTTAGTCATGGCTGCTGAACAAGTATCTTGGTGATTCTGTTGAAAAGAGAAAACAATCCTGAAAGATGTTTAGCATTAGCATTATGATGCAAGAAAGCAAGCTTATACAGCATCAGCCAAAAAAAAACCAAACCACTTCCAATTTCACCTATCCATTCCCTCCAATAGTTTGTCTAGTTCTTTCTTGAATTTATTTAAGCTATCAACTTCCATAACGACAGATGGAAGTTTGTTCCAGTAATCAACCAATCGCTGGCTAAAGACAAATTTTGCACATCTATTCTGCAACTGTCTTCCGTCGATTTGAATTTATGCCTTCTCAAGTGCATAATCTGAGCAAGAGAGAGAATTCCATTGGTATTTAGCTTCCTCAAACCATTCAAAGCCTTAAACACCTCAATCAGATCATCTTGCAGGTGTCTAGTCTCCAGATGCTGATTTCCAGAACTGAAGCCTGTGATCACAGTTAATTTTTTCAAGCCTACTATACAATGAAACTAAATCAACATATAAAAGGTGAGCTTTCACTCAAGAAAACAAAGATATATGGATTATGTGGATCAGTACATGTGAGAAGACGTCTAATTTAATCTCCTAGTTATGATAACAAGACAGTTTTTAAAGAGTAAAAAAGAAAACAGGAAAAGACATTGAATTATCAAAACAAACAACTCTAGAAAGAGTTGTTGTGATTTGCTTTGTTATATAGACGAATTTATTACCTCTCCTGTTTATTACATAATTTTTTTTTCAGTTCATTCAGGAAAAAATTTTATATACATAATAATGTAAAGTTTTAAAAAAAATTACATCTATCATAAAATGCCACTATAAACCATTAGGTTTATAAGCCTAAAATATATAAAAAAAAAATAAAAAAATAAAAAAATGAAAGAATAAACTAGGAAAAGAGTGAGTGGATAAAGTTTTTGAAATTCATTTTAATTTCAATTAATCTATTATATGGTCACGATGTGGTCACAAAGGAACCGGATGCAAAAGATAATTTTGATATTATATACAGGCATACCCTGGTTAGTGCCCAGGATGCATTCCTAGAAAATGGAGTGTTAAATGAAACAGCACTATACAAGGTCATTCTAACATTAAATAAATGGAGATGCATTTTTCATAACATTTTTTTTCAACCTGAGAAATATAATATACAGTAATTTATGGGTATGTTAAACACAGACTAATATTGTAATATACCTTTATCGAATAATGTACAATATATATCATGAAAAGTCATTTGAAGATTAATATTTCTTGAAATAGAAGTCAAGGGTTGACTGGCTCCCCTTAAGTTTCCTCACACAAAGTAGTTCTCTATAGCAGGAAATCAATCAAAAACATCTCTCTTTGCCTTGTTTCACTCCCAGTCAGAGTCATTCTCTGTGAACTGGTCCATGATTTGTAAAATCGTAGCAATACTACCACTGAGGAATTCTGCAGTGACATTTCCTCCTCTGCATCAGGATCATCAAGGCCTTTAGTTTCATTCTGTGTGCACTCCTTTGCAAATTCATGAAGTTCATCATTAGTAAGACTTATCACAAGAGTACAGTAATTCCTCAACGTTGTCCACATCAACATCCTTCATTCCCACTTCACAGGCTATTTCAATGACATTTTTCAATGACTGAATCCTCGTCACATCCTATAAAGTCGTTGCACACTTCTGGCCATAGCTTCTTCCATGCTCCATTCATGCAGTTGAGTCACTTCACACCAGGCTGCTGTGATATTGTTTATAGCATTCATGACATTTTTCCAAAATTGCCTGATGGACTGTTTTATCTTCACTATTTGTTTCCTCCATGAGCTGTCTGAACGTGTGGCGAAGGAAATAGGCCTTAAAATTTGATATGCTCCTTGATCCACTGGTTGAAGTAATGAAGTGGTGTTGGGTGGAAGGGTGGCCTGGGGCATTATTGAGCACCAACAATGCCCTTGGGTCAAGGTTATGCTCTTCTTATAGCACTTTACTACAGGGCAAAAATATGAAACAAACCACTGGAAAATATCAATCATCACCTTGTTATGGTAGGCCTTCTTGTTTGATTTCCAAATCACTGGAAGATGTGATTTTGAAAATCCTTTCACAGCTCATGGTGTTTCTGAATGATACACAAGCATCAGCTTTACCTTAAAGTCACTGTTTCACCCTAGTAAGACAGTTAATGTCTTTTCCTGCCTTGAATCCAGATGTGCATTTCTCTTTTTTTTAGGAGATGGTATTCTTTTCCAAAAAAGGCCTGTCTCATCAACATTTAATACAATCTTGGGAGGGTAGTTGCCATGCTTCATGATGGCTTTCAGAGTCGCAGAAAATTCCTATGCTGCCTTTGTGTCCACAACACCAGAGATATGTATGCTATGGAGGTTAGTGCACCATTTGAAGCTATCAAAACCAACCTCTGCTGGCCATGGGTATCCGCAGAGGGGGAGCAAACGGGGCACTTGCCCCTCCCTGGGATTGAGTAAAAAATTCCGCAAATTATAATCGTAAAAGCGATTGAGATGTGTAACCTTACACCCTCGACCATGGGACGCTTTGTCTGCCTTAAACTTTTATTATGGGTTGGCCGGTTTCGGCCCTCGGTGGGGTAACCATAGAACACATGTTTCATCTATTGCAGCAATAAAACAGAGTACCTGTTTTTGGTTCATCGACTGATATTCCTCAAACTTTACCAGAAGTTTTGGAACATTGCAGCTATTTCCCTTCTATTAATTCGGCAATAACTATTGGTTTGACATTACCTGTTACGACCTGTACCATTGAAAGAAGTTTCAGTACCTTGAGACGTGTCAAAACATGGTTAAGGTGTCCACTATCTCAGAAACTCACCTATAAGGTTTATGTATGATTAGTGTGCACAGGAAGAAACTAGAAGAGGAAGCGGTAAAGAAAAAATTTATTGAAAATGTCATCAATAGGTTTCCAAGCGACTGACAGAGAATTCAATTCTTATACGATACGTGATTATTGAAATTATTATTATCTACACAGGGTGTCTCAAAAACCTTGGTACAAACGTTTAGGGGAGGTAGGTAACATCTAAAGGAATGTGAATCGCATAGGAACCCATAACCAGAAACATCACAGGAAAGTAGTAGCAGAGGCACAAGAAGCAGAAATGACACAAGAAAGTAATTAGTGGCAAACATTTATTTGACATAATATTAACAATGGAGTATGAGATGGATGCATTTCATGATGTTACAACAGATACTCGAAGGTTCAACTATGAGACGCGATGCATGCGTGGCACCGACGCAGCATGGAATGGTGGACACAGTCGAACACACCTGGAGTTTCTTTGACAGTAGCAGCAGCGCAGACAAGTCTTGCCACAAGATCCATTTCCATCTCCACAGGCGATTCATGATAGATTTCAGGGTTCCCCACAGAAAGAAATCAAGGCTCAATAAATCAGGTGAGCGTGGGGGCCAGGCAACGGGTCCACCACAGCCAATCCATCGACGCTCAAAACGCCTGTTCAAATGGTCACGAACACACCTTCCATAATGGGCAGGTGCCCTGTCATGTTGAAACCAAATGCTGCGTTTCACATTTGCTGGAAAATCGTCAAGTAACCCTGGTAGAACTTGTTCAAGAAAGATCCGATATTTAGCGGAGTTCATGCGGGATGGTAACAGGTATGGGTCGACTAAGCAGTCACCGACCATACCTGCCCACACATTTATTGCGAAGCGATGTTGTGCCATATGGGGGCGTACACCGTGTGGGCCCTCTGCTAATCCATACACTAGGTGCATGTCTGCCAACTCACAGTGCGTATATCGATGCATGCTCTTCGTGCGGCGATTACTGCTTGAATGAGTAAACCAGAAATTTTCCCTCTCGCAAACTGATGAACAGCGCCGTGTACCAACTTACAGTGATGTTTACGGTTATGGGTTCCTATGCGATTTACATTCCTTTAGATGTTACCTACCTCCCCTAAGCGTTTGTACCAATATTTTTGAGACACCCTGTATATATATATAAAGTTATGTAAAAGAATATAAGAAATAGAAAAGGAGAAAGAGTGACAGAACAGATTAATGCCATCAAATTTATGATTGTACATTACATCTGTCTATATATAACAATTTTTTAGTTAATTGTAATACCAACAGATAAATTGGAGAATTTAGCATAAATGTATTAGGGGTGCAAACTATACTCATTAGTTCAAAGGGCCAAGTTTAGGTAACCTAAGTTGGACTTCTTTGTTGTACCCTGTAAACAAACACATAAAATAAAATAATATAAAATAGTAAAATTAAAATGATAATATAGCTAATTATAGATATATAGATACATTGAATGGAATGTTAAGGCTAGCTCTACTCAATATATCCCATCAATAATTAGCTGAAGCTATCTGTTTCTGTTTGGCAAATGGCAAACAGAAATGAGTATAGTTTGCATCCCTAATACTTTTATGCTAAATTCTCTAATTTATCTAGTTGGTATTATACTTAACTAAAAAAACCTGTTATATATTAATTCTTGTTTCCTTTATATTGTAAATTTATATACATTATGTATGTGTTTTTGTATTGATGCAATACTGTATTCTATAATCTACTTGTTTAATTAAATAATTATTTAAAAAATTAAATAAAAATTTATTGATGTAATTATTTGTCTCCAAGCTTTGTCCCCCCCTGGAAAATTTTCTGTGGATGCCCATGCTGCTGGTTGACTGTTTCTGATGTATCTTCTTTCTGAAGGTGTCTGAAGACACTTCTTGCCTTTTCCATTATTATCAGTTGATTTACAGGCATGTTCTATTGTTTTCTAGTTTGGTCCTCCACCAAATACCAAATCTTCCATTTCTTCAAGCAAATGGCTCCTTGAATGAGTCACCATTGTTGCAGACAACTTCAAGATAGTCATTACTAAAGCTGCTATCTTCTTTGCATTTTTGATAATTGTTCTAATTGTGGATATATCCCAGTTCAAAGAGATACCAACATCCACCTGACACTCACCAGCTTCCAATCGCATCAACACTTACAATTTTACATTTGAAGTAATGCTTTTCCTCAACTCCTTAGATGCATTATTAGAAGTTAAACTTGAAAGGCTGTTTTCCAGACATGATGGGCAATAAAAATAAAATAATTTACACCTAAATAAGAATATGTACACAGGCGATCATGGCAGAACTTTTAAGTAAGAGCTTGAGAGGAGAGAGTTGATTGGCTGCGAGCATGTTCTGTGTATGTGTGTGTGTGTGTGTGTGTGTGTGACTCTGATTGGCTACATGAATGGATTTGATCATTTCAGCCTTAACCCACTGCCACATTGCACTTAAGGGTGACCAATTGGACTCACTTTAACAACTGGAAATTTTAAAATCAAAAATTAGCCAAAATGTTAACTACTTTTTGTATGTAAATATTTTACTTTTTATGAATAAAGCAAACCTAACTAGTGAATAAAAATATACATAACATCATCGTCATTACACATGAATTACATAGCATATGAATTTTTGTCATTTCTTTTAATTTCTAGTAAAAATTAAATTTCCCAAGTTTCAAGAGCACTATAATGAAACAGTGCTAAAAAGGGTAACACTAACCAGAGTATGCCTGCACTCAGATTTTAGGAAAGCTTTTGATACTGTTGCACATAAAAGACTGCTGCAGAAATTGGAGCAGTGTGGCAGTAAGGGCAATTTGCTGCTATGGATACAGGGATGGCTGAGTAAGAGAAGATAGAGAGTGTGGTAATCAACAGTCCACTTTGTGGACTAATGTTATTAGTGGAGTCCCCCAGGATTCGGTGTTGGGCCCATTGTTGTTTTCTATATTTATCAATGATATTGATGAAGGCATATCCGGCTTAATGTCCAAGTCTGCAGATGATACAAAGTTTGGCAGGGTGGTTAATGACAGGAATGACAGTATGCTACTGCAAGATGATCTAGAAAAATTAAGTATTGGGCTGAAAATGGCAACTGAAGTTTAACATTGACAAATGCAAAGTACTGCATATGTGTAGCAGCAACGCAAAAGGTAACATACCAATTGTGTAATACTACATTCAGGGTACTACAATCAAGAAGACCTGGAGGTAACTATGCAGTTGGATATGAAGTTCTCTGAGCAATGCAGACAGGCTGCCAGGACAACTCATGAGGTTTGTCAATAATATAGAGGAATTTTTCTAGCAAGGAGAAAGAGGTGATTATCCTATTGTCAGGCCATATTTTGAGTATTGTATATAGGTTTGATGGCTTCATTTTAGAAAGGATGTAGAGCTACTGGAATGAATACAGGGAATGGCAAAAAGATTGGTGAGGGGAACAAAGGGGTGCTCTTACCAAGAAAGGCTTCAGTTCTGCAAATTGCAATGTCTGGAGACATGGCACCTGTGAGGTGATCTGATTGAGGTGTTTAAGGCTTTGAATGGATTGAGCAAGCTCAATGCTGATGGGATTCTTCCTTTTGCTCAGACTACACACATGAGGGGTCACAAATTTGAATTGAGGAAGGGCGGTTGCACATTAGTTGTGCAGAAGTTTGCCTTTAACCAACAGATCATTGATTGCTGGATCAAACTTCCATCTTTGTTGTGGAAATTGATAACTTAAATAAATTCAAGGAAGAACTAGATAAACTATTTAGAGGAAATGAATTGGTGAAATGATTAATTTTTTTTTTGATCGATGATGTAAAATGATGCTTTCTTGCATCATTTTCCACTACTAATGCTAATTCAATGGAAATTCAAAATAACATTTAAAATTTAGAGATTGTAATTATCTAATTTATTTATAATGAATACAATTATAACAAAGAACCAAGATAATTTAGAGGTGTTTCTCAACCTTTTTTTTTTTTTTTTTGCTTGTGACCCTCTGTGGTCCCATCCTTCATAGTCACTGTTAGTTGGGAAAAACTTTTGTGGTCTCCTGAGGAGACCAAGAAAGTTGGCATGTCCCACACACACACATTGATAACTACTGATTTAGAGCATGGTAATACAAATGGTTGGAGTGATCTAGATTCCTTTAAAACAAGAAAATTCTTAAGTATGCTTAGCAATATAGGTAAAATAATTGTAAAAATCCATCATAAGGATAGTTGTTTTTTTTTTAAAAAGTCTTCTTATACAGCTGTCTTCTGCTTAATCCTACGTACCTTTTCTGGGAAACTTCATTACCAATTGCCTCCGCTACCCCGGAGCAATTGCCTTAGTTGCTAATGCTCCTAAAAACCAAATAACAAACAAATAATAACAAGCCTCCGCTACCACTCGTCTCATTTGTCCTAATTATCCCTTAAATTTTAATGGTGATACTTATGCATATGTCCATCCTTATATTCCTTGTCAGAGACTTCTGGAATTTTCTCTTTTTGAGAGAGGAAAGAGAGAAGTTTTACATTCTTTAGCTCAAAATCTCTTTATGCCATTCTTTAAAATTCATTTTGCCTCTATTTCTCTCCAAACTTAACAAACCACTTACTTTGACTTTCTCTAAAATGACTTTCTTCAGTATAATTTTCCAAATAGTGAAATAGTTTTTCTTGGTGATTTAATGTTCACAATTACAATTTTCTTCAATTTTATTGTTGTACAGGCCTTGCTAGTAGAGATGTTGAGGCTGTTACTAATGAACTAACACAACTTGTTCATTTGCCTACTAGGGTACTAATCAGGCATAACCACACTTAACATCCTTGCTTGTCTTTTCCTCACCAGAACCTTACAAATTACACAGTTCATGTTAGTTATCCTCTGGGTACCTCTCTCTCAGATTGAAACTTGATGGTTGTTCTCCAGTGGAGCCTGTCTTATGGCTGTTCTCAGCTTTGTGTGATTTGGTTTTACAAGAGTTAGAAATCAGATGACATGTATGATTTTTCTTGGGTTGGATTACTGTTTTAAGTCTTCCAATTCTAATATTTGCAGAAATTATGTCAGTGAAATTATTCTTGCAGGGATGAAATCCTTAATTCCTTACTCCACCCTAAACTGTTGTCTTTCATCCTTTAACCAAAATAAGAACGTAGCATTAGGCCTGACACAGCGAAGTGGTCAGTAGCATGCACTGCTTGAGTGGACTGGGGTTAAAGCATGTGACCACTAAATACGATTAACATTTGTATTTATGATTTATTGTAAACTCCACTGACCTGGTGGTTGTGCTGGCGTATAAACAAGAACATATTACAATTGGCTTGTATCTAAATCTCCAGCTCTATTTTCTGTCTATGCCAAAGCTTGCAACAGTTGCATGAAATTAATATGTTATATGATATAATAAATTAATAAATCCAAGCTTGATTTTAAAAAAGGTAAAAGAATAGAAAACTTGATTCTTGTCCAAATGGTAGTCAAACCTTCTGATATCTTCCACAACCTCTGCTCATCCATATTTCCACCTCTGTTACAGCCTGATAGTTCATTGCTTGTATTTAAGATAAAAACTTATTTAGTGATAAAATTTATTAGTGAGATTCTACTAAAGACTTATTTGCAAATTCAATTTGAATTTCAGCAGAATCAACCCACTGGTAATACCTCTGGTAATACTCAGGGCTGGTCCTAGGAAGTTCAAGGGGTCTAGATGCAGTAATTAATGTTGGGTTACCCAGTCAAACCTTGATAGGTCTGTAAGATCCCCCCCCTTTTTTTGATTTTAGGCCCTTTTCAATTGGGAGCCTGGTTGTATTGCATCCTCTGCAACTCCTAAGGACTTGCCCTGCTTTAACTTATGTTACTGTCATTCATCTTTGGAGAAACTCAGGCAGTGGCAGTCAGTAAGCAGTGCTTTCTCTAGTAATTTCAGAATTTAAATTTAGTCACTTTCTCTCTTTTGTGGTTTCTGTTTTTTTTTTTTTTTTTTTTTTTGGAAAATAGTTCAAATAATTGTGTTCCAAGGCAGTATTGTGAGTTGCCACATTTCACTCCTTTGGGGAAGTCTATTGAATCCTGTCAGAGAAAAGATTTTGCCTGAAATGGAGGAAGATAAAGGCAATATAATATTTGTTTACTATACTAAAATGCTAAGACTGCACTGACCTTGACAGAATTGCATAGCAACTCTAAATGGTACAGTTTAACTGTTCATGTGAAGTGGAAGCTACAAGAAAAATTTTCAGCCTGAAATTGTTGAACAGATGTGAGTATATATTTTGTATTAATGTTTTCTTAGTTGTTGTGTATTTTGTTACATTTGAAATATCTGGACAGTTTGTTAGTGTCTTCTTATAACAGAACTTCATTTAATTGTTGCTGTTTTATGCAATTTTTATGAAGAAACACTCCTCTAATTGTGCTTGTTTGGAATTGGAATTAATATGGCATTTTTTTACATTTACATTTACTGTACTGAATGCAAGCAAAAGGAAGCATTTGTCCTGATGCATCTGCTTCATGTAGCTGTGAAGCTGCATATTAGAAGCTCAGAAAGAAAAGCCATTTACCTGCAGTTTTTCTAATGAGCATAACATTATTAAAAGTGTAAGCTGTTTTTAATAATCTCATGCTTAGTGTTTTTTTCTCAGTTTGAGTTTTTATTGATTTTTTTCTTCTCAGAAACTGTAATATCTTAACTAAATTTTGCACAATATTTTACAGTTGGGATATTAAAAAAGCAGAAAGTGGCTGACTGGATGTTTGAAAAATAGAAAATTATTTCACTGGCATTGTACTTTATTTATGCAGATAGACCAGTGTTTGCATTAAATATGGATACAATAACTTAAATAAGCTTCATAATGCATCTCAGCACCAGGAACATACATAAACCACATATCCTCTGTCATTAAGCTTGCAACATTTGAACTCTCAAATTGAAATGTTTACTGATCTTATTATTTGTTATACTATTCAATATGGCCTCTGCAACAGCGTGGTCAGGTATGGGGCCAGTAGCACATGCTCTTTGAATAGACCAGGGTTCAAGACCCTGACTGCTAAATATGGTCAATCTGTCAACCAGCACTGGACCAGCGTGGCAGATTATGGTCCATTTCCCTCCTGCGATGGATTGATAATGGCTGCAGTTTACTCTTACTATTCATTATTTAGAATAATTTTTGAACTTGCCCATTTAACTATTTCTGGTGTTTTATTCTTTAAAACTGATTTTCTGAACTTTGTCCATGATGAATCAGCTGCCATAATTTATTAAGTTTTTTATAAAAAAAAACTTAATAAATTTTTATACATTTTCCAATTTTTCATTAAAAAAATTTTTAAAATTAGCTTTAATAAGTACTGCAATCCACTAGGTTCAAGAATTACATTCCATGCAAAATTAAAAAAAAAAAATTAAAAGAAAAATTTGGGATCTAGACTAGGCATCATCAGTTTTGTAACAGTTGGGTGTGAGATTCAATCCTATGTGCGGCCTTATAATTTTTGCAATTGGTTTGCTTCTTTTCTCTCTGATACTCTCTGTGTGTAATGGTAGTTGGCTCTCTCTCTGTATAACTTCTCAGTTAAGGCTGTATATTAATAACATTTCTCCACTGGCTAGAAATTCAATCTGCAGTTTTGCTGGAAACAGTACACTGTATTTTTCTACCAATTTGATAGTTTTCTGTTCAGCACAAACAGCTGCAACTTCTTGACTATCCATCGGCAGGGCTCAACAAATAATGCAAAATCCTGCTTTCCACACAAAAAAGGGACCCCCGCCCTCAATTTTTTTTTCTTTTTTTAATGGCATTAAGTCCTAATAAGAAAAACAGTATGCCAACCAGTGTGACACTAGAGAGGTTCATGTGAACCCAGTCGCACAAATGTGCACAACTGGAGACCAGGATGGCATATCCATTATCATGGTAGTGGTTATCATTGTCTGTCATTCATTGACATTTGGGAGCAAAACAAAATGTTACAATAATTTTTATTATTCTAACATTCACAAAATAAAAAAATAAAAAAAATTTTTTTTGTCATTTGTAGCTACTTACCATCTGGTGATATTTAAAAAAAAAAAAAAATTCTTGTTTGTACTCCAACACACCCACCAGGTCAGAGGAGTTTATAGTAAGTCATGAATACAATTGTTAATCACAGTTAGCAATCATGGGCGTTGAATCATAGCCCACTCAAAGAGCATGTTGGCCCATGGCACGAGTGCTATTGCACTCGTGCCATGAGCCATCACAGACAAGCATATTTGTCAATCCTGTGAAACTAGGTAAATCACTTACAGTTAATATCAAATAATAATGCCTTTAAAAACTCTTACCCTATTTCTTGGATAGCTCAACCCACAATAAATACAAGGTACAGATTTCATTGGGCATGTACTATTAAGGTGCTCATTAAACTTCCAGGGAGAAATCTGTCTCTCACAATTTCGGCAATACGGCATAGTGAAACCGAAGTACCTTCAAATTCCTGGAAATATATAAGCTTTTAATTCAGGTTTAATTTTCTCAGATAAATTGAATAAGTCTTAGCTATTATGACTATGGAAAATTTGAGTTACCTGAAAATATATAAGACTTATAGAAATGTGGTAAATATGTTATTGTTTTATTCATATTACATTTCCTTGTCACTGGTTGGCTGATAATATTAAAAGGAAAGAGGAAAAATTTAAGGAAAATTAATACCTAACAAATAATGCCCAGTTATTTAAACAGAGGCTAGGTTACTAAATTCCATGATTAGCATGCCACTTAATTCTATTACTTTATTTCTATGGCTATATTCCTAACATATGACTATTGAATGCATAAGACAATTACTTTAGGATAGGTTCATTACTTCAAATGAAAAGACGAATAACCACCATATATAATGCATAATAATAATAATACCTACTTAAATAAAGAGTTGTTGGCCCTAAAATAACAAATCTGAATGACATTTCATTTACTATTTCCATGAAAATATCAAGAACTGGCTAATCCTGCAAACAAACAATGTACTGTATCTTCAGTTGTCAAATGTCTCATAATTTCCCATTGTTTCAATTTGAATTGTTATATATAGGGTGGCTATAACATTGGTATATAGATTTTACTGACTGAAAATTATGAGCAGAGTTTTATTCCAGTTCTCCATGGCAGTTTAGTTAGCACAATACATCTCCATCTGCCACTTGTTTGGAGAGCAACTTGCTATGAAGGATTTCACAATATGAAATGTCACAAATAATGACGACAATGTACAAACTTCGGTTTTTCAATAAAATTCAACTACATAGTAATGATGCAAATACACTAACTAATGTCATGTGCTGTAGTCATTAATCCATTGGATGCAGATAACAGTTTTTACATTATATATCTGGACTTTAGTAAAGCTTTTGATATTAGCATTAGTTCAGGCATATGATGCAAGAAAGAAAGCTTACACAGCATCAGCCAAAAAAAAAAAAAAAAAGCCTTTCCATTTCGCCCATCCGGTCACTCCAAATGTTTGTCTAGTTCAGTCTTAAATTCTTAGATTCTTAAATTCTTAAAGTCTTAAATTCTTAGCTATCAACCTCCACAACAACAAATGGAAGTGTGTTCCTGCAATCAACTACCCACTAGCTAAAGGCAAACTTCTGCATATCTATTTTACAATTGTCATTCCTAAACTTCAATCTACGCCCCCTCAGGTTCTTAATCCGAGCAAGCGGAAGTATCAGCATTGAGGCTTTTCAAGCCATTCAAAGCCTTATACACCTCAATCAGATCACTTCCCAGGTGCCTAGTCTCCAGATGCTACAACTTGCAGAACTTAAGCCTTTCTTCATTAAGTGCACCCCTTTGTTCCTCTCACCAATCTTGCTGCCCTTCTCTGTACTCGTTCTAGCAACTCTACATCCTTTCTAAAATGAGGGCTCCAGACCTGTATGCAGTACTCAACGTGTGGCCTAACCATTGCCTTACATAAAGGGATAATCACCTCCTAGTCACTGCTAGCAAAATTCCTATATATCATTGACAAAACTCCATGACATGCTCTGACAGCTCGTCTGCAATGCTCAGAAACCTTCATATCTGATTGCACAATTAACCCCAGGTCTTTTTCATTCTCCACCTCCCTGAGTGTATTACCACACAATTGGTATGTTTCTCTTGGGTTACTTCTACCCATATGCAGTACTTTGCATTTGTCGATGTTAAACTTCAGTTGCCACTTCTCAGCCCATCTGCGTAACTTTTCTAGATCCTGTTACAGTAGCATACTGTCTTTAGTGTCATTAACAACCCTGCCAACTTTTGTATCATCTGCAAACTTGGACATTAAGCCTGATATACCTTCATCGATAACATTGATAAATATCCAAAATAACAATGGGCTCAGCACCAAACCATGGTGAACTCCACTAACAACATTAGTCCACGTAGAGCAATGTCCATTTATTACCGCTCTCTGCCATCTCCCATTCAACCATCCCTTTATCCATAGCAGCAATTTGCCTCCAATGCCACACTGCTCCAATTTGTGCAGCAGTTTTCCATGTGCAACAGTATCAAGAATCTTTCTAAGATCCAAATATATGATATCAAAATTATTCTTTGCATCTTGTTCCTTTGTGACCACCTCATAGTATCCAATCAAATTGGTTAGACAAGACCTCCCTTTAACAAACCCATGCTGTGTTTTGTCTAGGTGCAGTCTTGTCATTATTTTCACTGGAACAGAAGTAAAACTAACAGGTCTATAATTATTTGCCACTATTAGAAACCCCCCCCCCTTTGTGAATTGGGGATACATTTGCACATCTCCAGTCCATGGAAACCTCCCTTGAATCTAAGGATGCTCTCATAATTATGGCTAAGGGTTTCCTAACTTCCCGCACTGCCTCCTTCAATATAACTGGATAGATCCCATCCAGTCCAGATGCCTTCCTTATGTTTAACTTCAATAATTTCTCCTCCTCTTTGCTCTCAGTTATTACAAAATCACTTAGCTTCCTTTTAGAGATTGATAAACTTCTGTCATTCCCCTCCTTGAATAATTCCTCATGTGTGAATGTAGATGTAAAATACTCATTCAGTTTATCAGCTACTTGAGCAGGATCATCAATAGTGGAACCATCAATGTTAAGTGGACCAATCTGATTCCTCCCCTTCCTTCTAGAGTTTACATAAGTGAAGAACTCATTGCTGTTTTTTTTTTTTTTGCATTGTTTTCCAAAGAATTCTTGTAATCTGTCTTTGCCTGCCTAACCTCCTTTGTGACTTGATTATAGACTAGCTTATATCTGCCATAGGCTTCTGTGTTGCCTGATAATTTATATGCATCTCTTGCATTTTTATTCTCTGCCACGAGCCTCATTAATTCATGTGACATCCATTTAGGCCTGAAACTTTAACAGTATTTCTTATTTGGTATGAAAAGCCTAGTAGCCTCCAAGATTAAGTCCCTGAAGGTTTCCCATTTAGGATTCAATGTTGGTAACATCATCAATTGATCCCACTGTATAGAATTTAAAACTATCTGAGACCACTGTAGTCACCTTTACGAAAGCAAAAACCCTTCCCTTTACCCTTGATAGTAGATACATCTTTAAGTAAATCCCACATCAGTATACTGTGATCACTGTCACTCAGTGATTCCTTTATCTGCAAATTCGTAATGCATGAATATCACTACTGATAATCAGATCAAGAGTATTACTCCTTTTTGCCCCTCGAACATGTTGCTGTAGAAAACAATCATCCAATAAATCTACAAAAGTCTTGCTAGTGTGCAAATGAGCAACCCACAAGTTCCAATCAATATCTGGAAAGTTAAAATCCCCCCTTAATAGACATTCTGATTTACTGTTCCACTATTTCTCTGCACAACTGTTTGTTGTACTCAGAGTCATTAGGCCTATAACACACTCCTACTCTCATTTTCCCTTTCCCAGTGTTTATGTCACACCAAACAGACTCAACATTGCACTGTCCACCCATGTCAACTGTATGCACTTCCTTAGATTTTGTTTCTTAACTAACAGCCTAAACCCTTCTCCCTTCCTACCCTGTCTATCTTTTATGTACACGTTGTATTCCCCAAATTCCAATTTTGCACTGCTTATATGTGTGACACCATGCCTCTGATATCCCAACAATATATGCCTTTGATGCTTTGATCAGCACTTGAAATTCATCAAATTTATTTACTATACTTCTGGCATTGGTGTACATTCAAGTATACATGCACCTGTTCTTACTCTTAAATAAATAAATAAATAAATAAATCTTTATTGTGAAGTAGATTTACAGCACAATATCCCATCACGGCGACGAGCCCAGGGGTTCACATATAGATAACATAAGTACAAATTCAAATGGCTACAAAATATAGCGAACACATACAAAAGGCTACAAAATACAGATTACAAATGCAAAAAGAAATACAAATACATCATAAAAACAAGGAGCTGAACACAAATAAAGAAAAACAAATACAAGTTGGCAGTGATTCAGGTTTCAAGAGCTTTGATAAACTTGTGTCTGTCCTTCTTTTTACTTATTATGGTGTCGATGTCGGCGTCCACACGGTTGAGGGCAGCGAGCATCTGCTTGGGCAGAAATCTTTCGGTGAGTACAAGCCTGTTGTGGTGAGCCACAAGTGCTGGTACCGACCTTAGGCTTGGCTGTGGAATCCTCCAAGAGCAAGCATTCCAAATATTTGGAGATGATATTTGGCCTGAGATGAGTTTGGCTGTGAAGACCAGCCTCTTTTCAACGATCAGGAACTTCAACCTCGGGATGTCGAGTGCTTGTGCCATCATGGTAGTTGTGGTAGCGGGAGGTAGCCGAAGCTTGTTATTCGCCCATTTCAGTAGCCAGTATTCAGCAGTGTACACCCGCTTAAGGTTTGTATGTGCAGCAGAGGCCCATATTTCTACACCATAGAGAATGGCAGGGTAGACGGTGGAGGTGATGAACCTTTTAACAGTGGCAGGATGTCGGACGTGTAGCAGCTGCTGCTTTGAGATCCACCGTAGACGAGAAAATCTGGTACTGAGTTTGTCGATCTGGTGGACAAAGGACATCTTTTGGTCGAACAGAACGCCAAGGTCTGTGTGCGAGGGTACGTTTGGTATTCGTACCCCTGCGAGTGAAACGTTGAGTACTGTCGGCATGGATTTAAGGGAGAATATAACCTGAGCAGACTTCAGAGGGTTGATTTTTAGATTGAAGTTTGCCAGGTACAATTCTAGATCCTTAAGTTGGGAATTAATCCTGTTGCTAAGCTGGGCGGGGTCGTCGCCAGGGTTAATTGGAGTCAGCAGTTTGAAGTCATCGGCATAGCATAGGAGACCATTCGTTGAGGCAATAATGGGCACGATGATGGCTGTGAACAGGACACCAGACAGGACACCCCCCTGCGGTACTCCAGCAGTAATGTCGCAGGATAGGGTATGTTGCTGCCGATGGAGAATAAGTATTCTGTGACTGAGAAGTGATTCCAAAAAGCACAGCATATCACCTTGAATGTGAAAATTCTCCTTAAGTAGGAGGAGCAAGGCCGGAATCGACACGGCATCAAAGGCTGCGCTTATGTCGAGGTATGTGGTTGCTAGCTCAGCTCTTTGTTCGAATGCTGAGAGAATGCGTTCTGTGGTGGCTGCCAAGTTAGTGATTGATGATTTTCCTGCGATAGCATAATGGATTTCAGGTGGTTTCGTCTGGAGGATTTGTTGAGTGATTGTGGGTAGCAAAGCCTTTTCAAGAGTTTTTAACAGACAAGAGGCAACTGATATGGGTCTGAACTGGCTGACGTTTGAGGCAAATTGGTTTTTGGGGATGGGGTACACTCTGTATTTATTCCACTGGGGTGGAAAATAATGCTCAGCGAGGCATCTGTTGTAGATCGAGAGAAGAGGGCCTATGATGAATGTGCTTAAGCATTTGATCATAAATTGTGGAATTCCATCCTCCCCAACAGTGGCTGTTGTGGGAAGGGAATTGATGGCACGTATGAGCTCCTGTTCCGTGATCTGGATAGTCCCTAGGACATCTGAAGGGTTTTCATAGTCAGGCTGGACAACTGTAGATAGTTACCCTAACACAGCCCATGTGTTTACTTATTCCATGATGACTCCCAGTAGCTCATAAAATCCCTAGCAACTTGCTCTCTAGCTGCTGTTCATTACAATAGAAACAGTGCAAGAACCACTTTCACCTCTGCCTGCGGTTACTGTTAATCTTTTAGTCTGTAAATCTCTCCAAGCTAATAGTTTACCGATCCACCTAACACTGCTGTGGTAACATCAGCAAATATTCTTGCACCCTTTCTATTTAAGTGTATTCCATCCCTGTAGAAGCAGTCTCTCCTGTTAGCAAGCACAGCTGAAAAAAACTCACCCCATGAGCCATGAACAATCTCTCCAAGGCCAAATTGATTGACAAGTCTCTCATCTGCCAGGGGCAAAGGTTGATGATGTAGAGCAGATATCATCTTTTAAGGGCACAAAAGGTTTTATAGTTGTACATGTTGGTACTAATGATATTAAGAGTAGGACACCGGCACAAGTACAGGTCACTGTTGAAAAAAAAAGCCGTGAATTAGGGTTGAATTTGAAAGTGTCTGCAATTCTGCCCAGACACGATAGGAGGGAGTATATGATGGGAGCCTTGTCGATCAATTCAGCCCTGGAAAGATTGTGCAAGGCTCAAGAGGCAGAATTTTTTTCAGCCTGGTCTGTACTTGTTAACAGAAGGGACTGCTTCTACAAGGATGGGATACACTTAAATAGAAAGAGTGCAAGAATATTTGCTGATGCTATCGAGGCAGTGTTAGGTGGGTCGGAAAACTGCTAGCTTGGGGGATACAAGGACTAATAGATTAACAGTAGCCACTGGCAGAGGTGAAAGTGATTCTTGGACTGCTTCTATTGGAATGAGCAGAAGCCTGGAAAACAAGATGCAGGATATTTCAGACTGCTGGGAGTCATTGCGGGACAAGAAAACACATGGGTTGTGTTAGGGCAGCTAAGAAAAAAAAACAGGTGCATGTATACTTGCGTGTACACCAATACTAGGAATTTTGGTAAATAAATTTGAGATATTGCTCAAAGCATAAAAGGCAGATATTGTTGGGATATCAGAGACGTGGTGTCACACAGATATAAAGAATGCAGAACTGGAATTTGGGGAATATGTCTACAGAAAGGATAGACAGGATAGGAAGGGAGGAGGGGTTATGCTATTAGTTAAGAAACACATAAAATCCAAGGAAGTGAAGCCAGCCGACATCGCTGGACAGTGCAGTGTCGAGTCAGTTTGGTGTAACATAAGCACTGAGAGATCAAAATTGAGAGTAGGAGTGTGCTATAGGCCTAATGACTCTGATGAATATAATAAGAAACTGTACAGGGAAATAGAATGGGCCAGTAAATCAGAGAGTCTTATAATGGGGGATTTTAATTTCCCAGATATTGACTGGAATTTGTTGTTTGGCCACTCACACACTAGCAAGGCTTTTGTGGATTTATTGGATGATTGTTTTCTACATCAGCATGTTCGGGAGGCAACTAGAGGGAGTAATACTCTTGATTTGATTATTAGTAGTGATTCTTCATGCATTAAGAATCTGCAGATAGAGGAACCACTAGGTGGCAGTGATCACAGTGTGCTGAAGTGGGAATTACTCAAAGAGGTAACTACCATCAGGGGTAAAGGGAAGGGTTATTTATTTCGTAAAGGAGACTACGATGGTCTGAGACAGTATTTAAATTCTATACAGTGGGACCAACTGATGATGTTACCAACAGCAAATTCAAAATGGCAAGCATTCAAAGAACTTATCTTGGAAGCTACTAGGCTTTACATACCAACTAAGAAATATTGTTCAACGTTTAGGCCTATATGGATGTCAGATGAACTAATGAGACATATGACAGAGGAGAAAAATGCTTGAGATACATATAAATTAACATCTGACACAAAAGCCTATGATAGATATACGTTACAAAGGAGGTTAGGCAGGCGAAGGCGGATTACGAAAAATCTTTGGCAAAGGATGCAAAGAAAAACAGTAAAGAGTTATTTTCTTATGTATTCTCTAGAAGGAAGGGGATGAAACAGATTGGTCCACTTGATATCGATGGTTGAACTGTTGATGATCCTGCTCAGGTAGCTAACAAACTAAATGAATATTTTGCATCGACATTCACACATGAGGAGTTATTCAACAAGGGGAATGCCAGAGGTGTATTCAACTTTGGCAGTAAGCTAGATAATCTTGCAATAACTGAGAGTAAAGTGGAGGAGAAATTGTTGAAGATAAACACAAGAAAGGCACCTGGGGTGGATGGGATCTATCCAGTTATATTGAAGGAGGCAGCAAAGGAAGTAAGCAAACCCGTAGCCATAATTATGAGACTTGGACTCAGGGGAGGTACTCCAATTCACAAAGGAGGATCAAAGGCTGACACATGTAATTATAGACCTGTGAGTTTAACTTCTGTTCCTGGAAAATTAATGGAGGTCCTGGTTAAAGAAGCACTGCAGGATCATCTAGACAAGACTTCAGTTATAGCTCGGACACAGCATGGTTTTGTTAAGGGGAAGTCTTGCCTGACCAATTTGATTGGATACTATGATGCAGTCACAAAAGAACTGGATGCAGGGAATAACTTTGATATTATATACTTGGATCTTAGAAAGGCTTTTGATACTGTTGCACATGGAAGACTGCTGCACAAATTGGAGCAGTGTGGCATTGGAGGCAAATTGCTGCTAGGGATAAAGGGGTGGTTGAGGGGGAGAAGAGAGAGAGTGGTAATCAATATACACTGCTCATCGTGGACTAATGTTATTAGTGGAGTGCCTGAGGGTTCAGTGTTGGGTCCATTATTGTTTTCTGTATTTGTAAATTATATTGATGATGGTATATCAAGCTTAATGTCCAAGTTTTCAGACGATACAAAAGTTGGCAGGGTTGTTAAGGATACTACTGATGCTATGCTGCTGCAACAGGATCTGGAAAGGTTGAGCAGATGGGCTGAGAGGTGGCAAATGAAGTTTAACATTGACAAATGTAAAGTACTACATATGGGAAACAGTAACCCCAGAGCAACGTATCAACTCTGTGGTACTACACTGACGGTGGTAGAGAATGAAAAGGACCTGGGGGTAATTGTGCAGGCAGATATGAAGTTCTCTGAGCAGTGCAGACAGGTTGCAAGAGTATGTCATGGTGTCTTATCAATGATATACAGGAATTTTTCTAACAGGGATAAGGAGGTGATTATTCCCTTGTATAAGGCAATGGTCAGGCCACACCTTGAGTACTGTATACAGGTCTGGAGGCCTCATTTCAAGAAGGATGTAGAGCTGCTGGAACGAGCACAGAGAAGGGCAACAAGGTTAGTGAACGGAACAAAGGGTTGCTCTTACGAAGAAAGGCTTAAGTTTTGCAAATTACAGTGCCTGGAGACTAGGCACCAGCGAGGTGATCTGATAGAGGTGCATAAAAGCCTTGAATGGTTTGAGCATGCTCAATGCTGATGGGATTCTGCCTCTTGCTCAGAATAATCACCTGAGAGGGCATAAATTCAAATTGAGGAAAGACAGATGTAGGATAGATATCTGGAAATTTGTCTTTAGCCAGTGGGTAGTTGGTTGGTGGAACAGACTTCTATCCCTTGTTGTGGAAGTTGATAGCCTAAATAAATTTAAGGCTCAGCTGGACAAGTATTTTGAATGAACAGAGAGGTGAAGTGGAAGTTTTTTTTTTCTGGCTGATGCTGCATAAGCTTGCTTTCTTGCATCATATGCCTCTACTAATGCTAATCATATACTCACTCCTATTGTGTCTGGGCAGAGCCCCAGGGTAGGCATATATTGGACTTTGATTCTTGTGAGCTATAAAGTGCTATTAGTGAGAGATATAAAAGGAATATTGTATATTTTTACTGTTTTTAGTGCAGAAAATTACAAGGAAGCAGTCAGATACAATTGCCAAGACTCCTACCTCCACATGGCCTGGGGTGGGCAGCCAGGCAAGTCCTGGTCGGCAAAGTGGAGTCTGAACTAATTTGTACAGTGAGAATTATAAGGATAAGTGGATACTATAGTGTGTATGAATAAATGTTTTGGGTTAAGTAGACAAGTTGCAATTGTCTGGACTGTTGTGAATTTCAGTGTTTTGGTAGAATTTTAAAAGTTTTACTATTATTTTTGTAGGTGTGGTCTAGTAATAATACTATATACGCATCCGAGTGCTTAGGAATTTAGTAATCTGTGTTTGTTTTTTGGGACAAGAGCATTTCTGGCCCTGGAGCGAATCCAGCTAGTTAAATATTTAGATTGTTAAGTTTGATTGCTTAGTATTAAAATCTTGTTTGAGTTGTTATGGCTCATAGGAGTGAGGAATCCTCATCTGAGGAGGATCTGCTGGCAATGGATGATGAAGAGTTGGAGGAGATGAGGTTTCAAGAACAGTTAAAGACAGCAGTAGAGAGAATAGAAAGTGAAGAAAAAGGGGAAAGTGGAGAAGAGAATAAGAAAGGGCACAGAAAAGGGTAAGAGTAGAAGATGAAGAGATAGATAATGGAGATAGCGAACATATGGGTATAGGGAAAGATATTTGGGAGGAGTTTTTGGAAATAAGACAAGTACGGACTAGGCTCCAAAAATTTCTATTTTGTGATGCAAATAAAGTAACTAGAGCTGCCATGAACAAGATTCTTTCAATGTGGGATACGTTGGAAGATAGAGCAATTAGATTGTTTGTGGAAAATCAAGTAATGGTATCTAGAGTAAAAGATTGTAGACAGTTAATTCAGGATCTAGAACAACAATTTGAATGTTATGCTTCTTTATTAGAGAAGGGAAGAGAAAAAGTGAAGGAAGTTAAAAAGGGAGGTGAAACTATAGTGGCCTTCATTAAGGCGAATACCGATAAATATACTACAGGTGAACAAGTTGAAGCAGTGGTGAATGAGGATATAAGACCTTTAATGAAGAAATTTAAAGTAAAGAGAACAAGAAAGATTAGAGATAGAGGAATATTGGTTGAAGTTGATTCTATGAGTGATCTATGTGAATTACAGAATAATAAGAAATTGGAAGAGTCTGGTCTTAAAGTCAAAGTTCCAAAGAAACCTAGTTTAAGGATAACAGTATATGATGTGAATAAGGATATACAGAAGGAACAGTTTATGCAAGAACTTTGGGATAGAAATTTGTTTGATCATGGATATAGTTTAGAAAAGGTTAAAAACGAAGCGATTGTGAGGTCTATTTCTTCAAGTAAGGAAGGAAGTAATTGGATTTTGGAAGTGCCCAAGGAGTTGAAAGAAATATTATTAATAAATAAAGGAAGAGTCTATTGCCAGTGGACCTCATTTTGGGTGAAGGATATTGTCCTCATTCCAAAATGTTTATCTTATGGCCATGTGGCTTATCAGTGTAAGGGGAAGACCACGTGTGGACATTGTGGAGAAGAGGGACACATTTTTAAAGATTGTAAAAAGAAAAATGAAAGTGCTATATGTATTAACTGTAAGTGAAAAAAATAGGGATTTTTGCCATTCAATTAGAAGTAAGGAATGCAGTGAATATAAGAAGTATTATGAACAATATAGGACTAGATTAGATTATGGATAGGAGAGAAATAGAAATGAAAAAGCTAAAGGTACTGCAAGTGAATGGGCAAAGATCCTATAATGTTGCATTGCAGTTGAGTCATCAGATGGATGAAAAAGACTATAATGTCCTCCTTCAGGAGCCATACATCGTTGGGAACCTTGTTAAAGGTTATAAAATAACTGATAAAATTGTGCAGTCTGGTATAAACAGTCAGGCTGCTGTCATAGTGAGAAATGCAGACTGTGTGGTAACACAAATTGATGAGTTGTGTTTTACTCGTGGAGTCTGTGCTAAGATCTTGAGTGAGGTTGGTAGCATATATGTGCTAAGTGTGTACTGCCAGTTCCGTGATGAACTGCAGCCTTATTTAAACTATATTGAAAAAGTGGTAGATATATTACAAGGAAAGAAAATTGTAATTGGTATTGATTCAAATGCAAGTTCAACAACTTGGGGAAGTCACGAGACTAATACTAGAGGAAATCAATTAGAGGAAATGTTGATAAGTCAGAGACTTAATATTGTAAATGAGCTGGGCCAGCCCTCTACCTTCAGTACTATACAAGGAGAATCTAATATAGATTTAACATTAACTACAGAAGCCTTGTGGAATAAGATATGGTGTTGGAGGGTTAGGGAGGACTGGACTACCAGCGATCATAGATGTATCAGTTTCGAGATGAGAGAGTAGAATGTAATACAGGGTTTGAAAAGAGGTTTGCAGCGAGTTCTGCGAACTGGCAGTGTTTTGAAGAAGAGATTACAAAAAGACTTAGAGATAGACAAGAAATAGATAGCAGCCTGGCTGAGAAAATAGTGAACAGGAGAGTGAACAGGGCTAGGGAGGAATTTCCAGAGGGTACGGAGAGGAGGAAGAAGTGAACAAATGGAGATCTCTAAATAGGCTTACAAGGCTGGGACAAATCATGTTGATGATTAAGCTTCACACCAGCCAGAAGATAAATAAATTCATTCAGCATGCAAACGCAATAAAGTCCACAAATTATGGGAAGTCTGCTGTGGCAGAACATTTCTGGGAGAAACAACATCAAATTTCTCTGGAGGATGCTGTCATCACAGATCATGCACAGGGGTTCTGGGAGCGTAAATAGCTTAAGAGCTTACGTATTGGGGCAGCTAGCAATACTATTAATAGGGATAGGGGTGTACGTCTACACCCCCTCCTGGAAACCGTCGTTCTTGGACATGATGAACGGTTTCAGCTAGTGTGCTCCCAAGTCCTATATTGGTCTGCTGTCCCAAGACCTATATTGGTCTGCTGACGAGGCAACTAGTGACGGTCGTGTTCAAAGCCGCTAAGTGGATTTTTCTTATTTATTGATTTGAAATTATTGTTTTTCTAAAACTTTTGATTTAAATTTAGTAGTATAACATTATTTTGTGATTTTCTGATTAATTTGGTGTATTTATTCTTTACTCGGCCTTGTAATTGCATAAAAGTATCGGTAAGGGTTTCCACGTGTTCGTAACTACCGCTACCGTTCGTAATTTTCCCGCCATTGTGATACGATAGTTATATACCGTACTAGATAGCGTTAGTTGAACTTCGTTAGCAGTTGAATTGTACGTTTAAATAAATACATATAACGACTTAGATTACAAACGTAATATAATTAATTATATTTAACATAATTAATAACATAACATAATTAAGTATAATTAATTAATAAATTAATAGAATCATGACTCAGACCAGAGCAGCAAAGCAAAAGGCTCAAGCTAATGGAAGTTCTGTGGCTCAGAGCAGAACTGAGGGGGGCAGTTGTCCTCTGACTCACAGCCTTATAAAATGCACTGTTTGCTTGATGTTTGCAGAGCAATCGGGTACGGGACATGATACTGCCAAGGGGGATGTCTTTGTGTGTGCGCGATGCAAGGAGTGTATCGATATCAGGCAACAACTCGGCGTTCTTGTGGGCCTATATGAGAGCTTGAAGGACAGGGTGGATGCCCTCGAAGAAACTAAATTGAGGGGCCCATCAAGCTCTCAGCTGCCCACATCAACGCCAGAACTTGCACTTGGGCATCGCGTGACACAGAGACAACCCCCAAGGCAGAATGCGCTGGTCCCGAAGGAACTAGTAGTTGTTGGTGACTCTATTGTCAGGGAAACGGGGAACATGCTTTGTAAAAAAGATAGGTGGAACAGGACCAGGGTATGTCTGCCAGGGGCAAAGGTTGATGACGTTGTAGAGCGAATATCATCTTTTAAGGGCCCAAAAGGTGATATAGTTGTACACGTTGGCACTAATAATATTAAGAGTAGGAGACCGGCAGAATTACTTAACAAGTACAGGTCACTGTTGAACAAAAGCCGAGAATTACGGTTGAAGTTGAAAGTGTCTGCAATTCTGCCCAGACACGATAGGAGGGAGTATATGATGAGAGCCTTGTCGATCAATTCGGCCCTGGAAAGATTGTGCAAGGCTCAAGGGGTAGAATTTTTTTCAGCCTGGAATGTACTTGTTAACAGGAGAGATTGCTTCTACAGGGATGGGATACACTTAAATAGAAAGGGTGCAAGAATATTTGCTGATGCTATCGAGGCAGTGTTAGGTGGGTCGGAAAACTGCTAGCTTGGGGGGAGACAAAGACCAATAGATTGACAGTAGCCACTGGCAGAGGTGAAAGAGATTCTTGCACTGCTTCTATGAGAATGAGCAGAAGCCTGAAAAACAAGATGCATGGTATTTCAGAGACTGCTGGGAGCCATTGCGGTACAAGTAAACACATGGGTTGTGTTAGGGTAGCTAAGAATAGAAACAGGTGCAGGTATACTTGCGTGTACACCAATGCTAGGAGTTTAGTAAATAAATTTGATGAATTTGAGGTATTGCTCAAAACATCGAAGGCAGATATTGTTGGCATATCAGAGACATGGTGTCACACAGATATAAGGGATGCAGAACTGCAATTTGGGGAGTACAAAGTCTACAGAAAGGATAGACAGGATAGGAAGGGGGGAGGGGTTATGCTATTAGTTAAGAAACACATAAAAACCAAGGAAGTGAAGCCAGTCGACATCGCTGGACAGTGCAGTGTTGAGTCAGTTTGGTGTGACATAAGCATTGCGAGATCAAAATTGAGAGTAGGAGTGTGCTATAGGCCTAATGACTCTGATGAGTATAATAAGGAACTGTACAGGGAAATAGAGTGGGCCAGTAAATCAGAGAGTCTTATAATGGGTGATTTTAATTTCCCAGATATTGACTGGAATTTCGGGGCTGGTTACTCACACACTAGCAGGGCTTTTGTGTATTTATTGGATGATTGTTTTCTACATCAGCATGTTCGGGAGGCAACTAGAGGGAGTAATACTCTTGATTTGATTATCAGCAGTGATTCTTCATGCATTAAGAATCTGCAGATAAATGAACCACTAGGTGGCAGTGATCACAGTGTGCTGAAGTGGGATTTACTCAAAGAGGTAACTACCATTAGGGGTAAAGGGAAGGGTTATTGCTTCCGTAAAGGCGACTACGATGGACTGAGACAGTATTTAAATTCTATACAGTGGGACCAACTGATGATGTTACCAACAGCAAATTCAAAATGGGAAGCATTCAAAGAACTCATCTTGGAGGCTACTAGGCTTTACATACCAACTAAGAAATATTGTTCAAGGTTTAGGCCAAAATGGATGTCAGATGAACTAATGAGGCATATGGCAGAGAAGAAAAATGCATGGGATACATACAAATTAACACATGACACAGAAGCCTATGATAGATACAAGTTGATATGCAACCAAGTTACAAAGGAGGTTAGGCAGGCGAAGGCAGATTACGAGAAATCCTTGGCAAGGGATGCAAAGAAAAACAGCAAAGAGTTCTTTACTTATGTAAACTCTAGAAGGAAGGGGATGAATCAGATTGGTCCACTTGATATTGATGGGTCAAGTGTTGATGATCCTGCTCAGGTAGCTAACAAACTAAATGAATATTTTGCATCGACATTCACACATGAGGAGTTATTCAGTGAGGGGAATGCCAGAGGTGTATTCAACTCTAGCAGTAAGCTACAGAATCTTGAAATAACTGGGAGTAAAGTGGAGGAGAAACTGTTGAAGATAAACACAAGAAAGGC
This sequence comes from Mastigoproctus giganteus, assembly GCF_048544385.1. Taxonomy (NCBI): domain Eukaryota; kingdom Metazoa; phylum Arthropoda; class Arachnida; order Uropygi; family Thelyphonidae; genus Mastigoproctus; species Mastigoproctus giganteus. Next base: position 204,995,474 of record NC_143584.1, on the reverse strand, counting down.
ACCCGGGGTGGATGGGATCTATCCAGTTATATTAAAGGAGGCAGCAAAGGAAGTAAGCAAACCCTTAGCCATAATTATGAGAGCTTCCTTGGACTCAGGGGAGGTACCCATAGACTGGAAATGTGCAAATGTGACCCCAATTCACAAAGGAGGATCAAAGGCTGACACAAGTAATTATAGACCTGTGAGCTTAACTTCTGTTCCAGGAAAATTAATGGAGGCACTGCAGGATCATTTAGACAAGACTTCAGTTATAGCTCAGACACAGCATGGTTTTGTTAAGGGGAAGTCTTGCCTGACCAACTTGATTGGATACTATGATGCAGTCACAAAAGAACTGGATGCAGGGAATAACTTTGATATTATATACTTGGATCTTAGAAAGGCTTTTGATACTGTTGCACATGGAAGACTGCTACACAAATTGGAGCAGTGTGACATTGGAGGCAAATTGCTGCTATGGATAAAGGGGTGGTTGAGGGGGAGAAGACAGAGAGTGGTAATCAATGGACACTGCTCATCGTGGACGGATGTTATTAGTGGAGTCCCTCAGGGCTCAGTGTTGGGTCCATTATTGTTTTCTGTATTTATAAATGATATTGATGATGGTATATGGGGCTTAATGTCCAAGTTTGCAGACGATACAAAGGTTGGCAGGGTTGTCAAGGACACTACTGACACTATGCTGCTGCAACAGGATCTGGATAGGTTGAGCAGATGGGCTGAGGGGTGGCAAATGAAGTTTAACATTGACAAATGTAAAGTACTACACATGGGAAACAGCAACCCCAGAGCAACGTATCAACTCTGTGGTACTACACTGACAGTGGTAGAGAATGAAAGGGACTTGGGGGTGGTTGTGCAGGCAGATATGAAGTTCTCTGAGCAGTGCAGACGGGCTGCAAGAGTATTGAGTATTGTCAATGATATACAGGAATTTTTCCAGCAGGGATAAGGAGGTGATTATTCCATTGTATAAGGCGATGGTCAGGCCACACCTAGAGTACTGTATACAGGTCTGGAGGCCTCATTTCAAGAAGGATGTAGAGCTGTTGGAACGAGTACAGAGAAGGGCAACAAGATTAGTGAATGGAACAAAGGGGTGCTCTTACGTTTCTTAAGGCTTAAGTTTTGCAAATTACAGTGTCTGGAGACTAGGCACCAGCGAGGTGATCTGATAGAGGTGTATAAAGCCTTGAATGGTTTAAGCATGCTCAACGCTGATGGGATTCTTCCTCTAGCTCAGAAAAATCACCTGAGAGGGCATAAATTCAAATTGAGGAAAGACAGATGTAGGATAGACGTGCGGAAATTTGCCTTTAGCCAGCGGGTGGTTGGTTGGTGGAACAGACTTCCATCCCTTGTGGTGGAGGTTGATAGCCTAAATAAGTTTAAGGCTCATCTGGACAGGTATTTTGAACGAACAGAGGGGTGAAGTGGAAGTGGGGTTTTTTTTTTTTTTTTGGCTGATGCTGCATAAGCTTGCTTTCTTGCATCAAATGCCTCTACTAATGCTAATGCTAATGCTAAAAGTCATTTCCGGTCCCAGTGCGCAAATGGAAAATTCCAACCGTGGAACCATGTGATGTGTGCTGTGGATCTGCTTTTTAAGGATGTGCTGCACAGCAGACATATGCTGCTGAGGAAGGAGACTGCTCCCTCCGAAAGCTATAGCAAATTTTTATCGCTTTTAATTTCTAGGTTTTTAGTATATTTTATCAGTGTTATTTATTGTAAATATATATTTTATACTTATTTTATTGTAAATAAAGTGTTTTTAGTTACAGTATTGAATTTATTTATCTTCTGGCTGGTGTGAAGCTTAATCATCAACATGAACAAATGGAGGATTTAATGAGGCAATACCCACAAATAAGATGGGAATATGTTGGTAGAATTCAAAAAGAGAAGAGAGAAAGCGTGGTGAAACTATGTAAAAGAGGAAATGAATAAGAATGTATGGGGATTACCATACAAATTATTATTTGATAGAATGAAAGTTGATCAAATTTATAGTACTATTAAAATAGAAAATCAGAGTACGAGGGACTGGGAGTCCTCCATGCATGGTTCGCTCTCCTCATTGTTTCCTATAGATCAAATAAGTTTGGATAGTAGAGAACAAAGACAAATCAGGGAATTAAATCATGAATATGCGGGGGAGCAGGAAATTGAAAGTTTAATTACGGAGGAAGAATTGAAGATAGTATTGGAGAAAGTTAAGACAAAGAAAGCACCAGGCAGAGATGGATTGCTACCCAAAGCGATAAAGAAGTTTGGTTTGAAATTTGGAAAGGAATTGGTAAAGTTATATAATATGTGCTTAAATGAGAAAATCTTTCCTAGTTGTTGGAAGGAGGCATATATTAAAATATTATTAGAGAATAGAGAAAAAGAGGACGGAGCCTGGATCATAATAGACCAGTGGCATCACTGCCAGTTATCGCAAAGGTTTTTGAAAGAGTGTTGATGAATAGATTGGAGGGATATTACGAGAGTAGTGGAATGAGTAGTCCTAGGCAGTTTGGCTTTCAGAGGGGCAGATCTACTGAGGATGCTGTGGTTAAAATGGTGTCATATGTACAAGAGACTTCAGAAAATTATGTCCTGGGTATATTTCTTGACTTTAAGGGGGCATTTGATCGTATGTGGTGGCCGAGCTTTCTAGCAAGAATGAGAAAAATGAAGTGTACTGGGCAGTTCTATGGAGTTTTAAAAGATCATTTTAAAGATAGGAAAGTTACAATTGTAACGAAATATGGGAAAGTTACTCAAGAAGTAACAAGAGGTGCTCCACAAGGTTCAATCATAGGTCCCTATAGTTGGAATATTGTATTGGATGAGCTACTGGTTCAGGATGTGAACTGGTAGCATATGCTGATGATTTGTAATAATGGTGGTGGGAAAGTCTAGAAAAGAATTGGAGGAGAGAATTAAGAGGGCTACGAGACAAGTGGAGAAATGGGCCAAGGTCCATAAAAATGGAGATATCAATGAAAAAACTCACATGGTTCTGCTCAAAGGGAAGCTCAGTGAAAGAAGAAGGCCAACTGCAAAAATATATGGTACGATGATAGCATATGCACCCTTGGTCAAGTACCTAGGAGTTTATGTGGATGAAAGAATGTCCTTTTTGCCTCACATACAGAAATTAAGAGATAAAGTGAGGATGATTTATTTAAAAATTAGGAGTCACAAAGGTAGAATGGGGAGTGAAAGGCAAGTCCTTAGACCTCCTCTATAAATGTATATTTCTACCGATTGTGACATATGCATGTGGGGCTTGGGGTCATAGAGTGACTAATAGCCATGTTAAAATAAGTCTTATTTCAGCACAGAGATTTGCCCTTCTGGCGGTGACACAGTCCTGCAGAACCATTTCAAATGATGCTCTGCAAGTTATTGCAGGAAAGGAACTAGTGGATCTAATTATACTTAAAAGGACAATGGAATATGCAATTAAGAATAATAAGAGAATAGAGCTTATGGAAATAAAATCTTGTAGAGAAGAGGGAAGAGAGTATGGAAGACACGATTTGGAAGCAGAAAAGAAAAGGTTGCAGCAAGATATAGATTGTATATGGCAGGAAAGATGGAACGGTTCTGCTAAGGGGAATGTTACCTTTGCCTTTCTGCCTGGGGTGAAAACTATGAAAGAGATTTCATCTTGGTCTGGTCTAGGAATGTTCCAAACAATGTTAATAACTGGACATGGGTTAAAGAAAAGACTGGTAGAGCTTGGTGTAGAAGAAAATCCAATGTGTATTTGTGGGATGGTAAAGGATACAGAGCATTTTTACGACAGTGTGTAAGATATGATATACCAAGGAATATGTTAATTAGGCAGATTGGCTCCGACTCATACACCTGGAGTGACTTGTTTAAGAATAGAGAATGGAATGAAGCTTTTGCTGAGTTCGCTAGAGAAGTAAACAGGATAGACAATTATAAAAGTTTGTATATATGTAAATAGTGTTTTTATGGAGTTGAGATTTAGTTGGAATTTCTTGATCTTATAGTTTATAGTTGTATAAAAAGGAAATGTTGAAAAAAAAAGTATAAAATATAAAATACAAAAATATATTGATGATTTTTAAATGTTTAGAGTTTTAATTTGGCTGGAACAAGAATCACAATTTATAGAAGTTTGCCTTTGAAGTTTAAAGTTTAATTGCATTAGCATTAGCATTAGTAGAGGCATTTGATGCAAGAAAGCAAGCTTATGCAGCATCAGCCAAAAAAAAAAAAAAAACCCACTTCCACTTCACCCCTCTGTTTGTTCAGTTCGTTGAGCTCTAGATAGTCGATATCCGCCTCTTCGGGGCAGGGGTGGTAACATATCCTCAATGTTTGATTTATCATACGGATCAAAAGATTAAAATTGACAGGATAGAGGAATAAAGTGTCGATGAGCTTATTGCTCAAGAAGCGCAGGTACAAGTAGGTGTTAGGACAGTGATGATGATGATGTGTCTGGGCAGAATTGCAGACACTTTCAAATTTAACCCTAACTCGTGTCTTTTTTTCAGCACTGACCTGTATTTGTTAAGTAAATCTGCAGATCTCTTACTCTTAAGGTCATTAGTGCCAATATGGTCCCTTACTGAAGGTTGCTATATAAACTGGAAGAAGTTGGAGTTACTGGTAAGATCCAATGCTGGATTACAAGCTGGCTAAACGATAAGGGATGCAGGGTTGTCATAAATGGTAAGTTTTCTTGGTGGTTCAGCATAAGTCGGGTCCCCTCCTATTTCCAATTTTCATAAATGATATTGACTAGGGTATCCAGGTTGAACTGTCAAAGTTTACTGATGATCTAAAGGTAGGAAGGGCAGTTAAATCAAAGTCGGTCCATATTGCTTCAAAAAAAGGCTTTGATCAGTTGCATATATGGTCCTAAAAATGGCAACTAAAGTTTAAGGGCTTCTAAATTATTCCTTTAGGGAAACAGAAATCTTGGAGTCATGTATAAAGCAGTGGGGAGAGGCAGTAAAAGTGGTTGAAGACAAAAAGACTTAGATCTTTTCATCTTGTGAAGATGAAAAGATCTGTCTTTAGATCTACAGATAACCTTATGATTCAGTCTGACATGAAAATTTCTATGCAATATAAAAAGGTGGCTAAGAAGGCACAATAGAGTCTGTGTATGATTTATTGAGCCTTTGCCAGTAGGAAGAAGGACAATCATTATTCCACTTTATAAGGCAGTGGTTAGACTGCATTTGGAACATTGCATTCAGATCTGAAAACCACACCTAAAAAAAGACAGAACTTCTGTAGAGGATTCAGAAAAGAGTGACCAAATTGGTGACATGTGTAAAGCAATGCACATATGAAGATTGGCTTAGAAGGTGTGTGCCTTGAAATGTTTAACAACAAAACATCTAAAGGGAAATCTAATTGAGAAGGGATGAAGGAAGTAATGAATGAGGAAGGTCTGTTCCCCCTCATGGGTGAGACATGAATCAGGGTACACCAATATAAAATCTCAGGAAATAACAGAAGATTAAATCTATGAAATTCACCTATTGGCAGCAAGTTTACAAATACTGGAATAAGTTGCTTCCCAATGTAATAGAGGCAGCAAGTCTGACTTAAGTATGAAACAGAATTGAATGATTACCTTGTGGAAATAGGAATAGCATAAATATTCTGTTTATTTGAATTAATATTATAATTAATTATTATTATTTTATTTATTTATTTTAGGCTGGTGCAGAAAAAAAGTGTTTACTAATTCAGCCTTACTACTAAATTTGCCAAAAAATCATATATGAGGCTCGACATATTGGGAGATGATAGGAGTGATTTCTTGATGTAAGAGCTACATGCAACTTGATGAAGTGGAGATAGAAATTGGCTTCAATTGCTTATCTTTTTGTTCAATTTCTTTAAAGAGCACTTTATAAGGCAATACAATAGCTTAGGTCTTTCAGTTGCCACAATATGCAAACATGCTTGTGAAGGCTGGATTTATTGAGGTGCAAATGCTCTACAGCCTCAAAGTTGAGGGGTCCAAAGAACAACATGATTATTGTTGGTCCAGAGTTCCTTACAATTTTATTTCAGGCCTCTAAAAATAAATATGTGAGGACTTGTGCTACCTAAATCTAGCACTAGACATAATACAAAATAAACCAGTGAACTAGCACACTATGATGAAAACAAAAATAACCATAATAAATTTATATCTTTCTACCAGCATATTTTTATGTATTTAATGATAACATAAATTATTAAGTTAAAAATTTATGTAATTACGCATTCATCAGATCTTGCTATTTGAAGCCCATGGAAAAGGTAGCCCACCATGAAATTACCCAGTGTTCTGTTGGCCATGAAAGCCACATTAAAGAAAATATTACAGTTTACACTAACCAAACTGAACAATCTGGTATGGGACTTGGACCAGCTGAAGGGCTTGGGTTCCAGGTTGAGTGAAGAATCTGTTGGCACCTGGCACATAATCCGCTTGGTATAAGTACACAGAAAAAGAATTCATTCCCATCTATTCAAGGGGAGATCTCTTATATTTGGTACTGACATAAATGGTTTAATCAATGCAATAGGTGTTATGTATGATCCTTGCAATGGAGATTCTTCACTGACAGCTTGACAATGATGAGCTTAAAAGGAGGAGTTCTGTCACACAAGGAGTCCCATTACTCTCAGAGCTGGTTGCTATTCTGTACACTTAAGCTGTTAGCAGTTATGAGAATTAATCTTCCTCTGTGCATGTGAGTATTTGAAAATTAATGCACAATTGCTCATTCTTTTGAGGCCACCTTTATTTTAAATCTTTTTTGAAGAGAACTGTGAAAAATTCGTTTTTTATATTAAAAAGCTATATTTTAAATTAATTTTTGAAATTAAAGCTTCCTTCAGACCTATTGGCGAGAAAAATGCAAACTGAAAAACTTGTGTGCTTCAACAAATGTGCACAATTAGACACCTGCCCATCAACAACAGGTGTGTCCTCTGCACGAAACACGAAGTGCACATCAATAGTTTGATTCCAGATGAAGCTTCGATGTCATGAAGCCAGAGAGCATCACCAACTGGAAGAAAGTACATGCCAGTAAAGCCAGCTATCAATAACTGTGTATGATAGCTGCCACTCAATAGATGCTTATAATTAGGTTTAGCTTAATTCATGAATTTTTCATAATTATGCAATAATTATGAGAGATTTCTGGAATTCAGTGGAGAAATCACAAAATCAAAAACAGCCGTTAGGAGTTTCAGCTGTGTGGACAGAGTAGATAAAGCACAAATTGCTAAAATATTATCTGGAGTCTGACTCTGTTCACCTAGCTCATGGTTAAGGGAAACACAACAAATTCCACAATAGTATGAAATTCTTCTTAGAAAGAAGTGAAATATTTGATCAGGCTTTCTGCAAGAATGGAACAGCAGGGTTAAAGCTGATCAAGGGATTAGAAAGTGGGAAGGCCACACTAAAAAATCTAAATGGAAAATGCTGCCATAAAGCTTACTAACTGTCAGTATACTTGACATGTGACAGTGGGTGCAGTTATTGCAGTTACAAGAATTTTTGCAGAAAGCCTGGGAACCACAGAAAGATGACTAGTGCAGTAGCATATGCATTTGAACCAACTGTGGTTTAAGCCTGAAAGACCGATAAAAAAAGGCAATGATTCTATTCTTCTCAAAATAAATTTAAAATGAATGACAGTCATTCTCAAGTATAAACAACATTTTTTTATATTGTTCCATCAGGAACACATTTCTCTGTGCTGAACGTCATGTTCATTTACTGCTTGCACTGCACATGTGCATTTTAGTTTTACAGGTTAATGACTGATGGCAACACCATGCACAGAATAAAGAATGTTACTTGAAAATTTCATGTCCTAGCACTCTTAATTGAAGTGATTTGTATTTCATTGGATTTAATTTAAAAATTGTCTCCTTGTATGACTCAGAAAAGTTGCAATTTTTTTTTTTATATATTTGTTTGGAAATCTCTCTCTGTTTAAGATTCTAAAGGATATTAGTTGAATTGATAGTTTTTGAAAATAGCAGCATTCTGCTAATATATACCTAGGTAACCTTTATTAGGTATACCTACTATTTCTACAAATGGAGTTCTTTAGTAACAGCATCACAAGATATAAAGCAAGTAGGCAGCACAGAGGGATGGTGCAGGTGTGTAGTTCAGTACAAGAATAGGCAAGACAAAAAATTTAAGCTATTACTTTGAATGAGGCATGGTAGTTGGTATCAGTATGTATGTCTCAAAAACTACAATCCTGCTGGAGTTTTCACCTGTGACTGAGTTTAAGGCAGTGATCAGTAAAACATGGCCCACCTGGCTTTACAGCAAAGCCCACAATTTAAATTCAGAAACATGACACAAAAAAAAAAAAAAAATATATATATATATATATATAGTATTAAAAATCAAAGAATAATCATTATATTCCTATAAAAATATTATTAAACAATTTTATGCTGTATTATTAATAACACTGGTTTACGGTGTATCTGGGGTTTGAGTAAAAGTATGTGGCAGTTATTTATGCATGTTTAAAAGAAAAAGGTAAAGTGCAGCCATTATCAACCCACTGCAGGATGGAAGCCTCCTCAACTATTCATGCTGAGGGAAATGGACCATAATCTGCCACGCTGGTCCAGTGCGGGTTGGCAGATTGACTGTATTCAGCAGTCAGGGGCTTGAACCCCGGTCTATTCAAAGAGCGTATGCTACTGCACTCCCGCTCCTGACCACTCGGCTACGGAGGCTGTTTACTGATTACTAAACTGAAAGGCGCCTCCGTAGCCAGGTGGGAAGGAGCAGCAGTGCGTAGCACACGCTTCTTGATTAGACTGGAGTTCGAGCCCGTCACCACCAAATACGGAGGATGCGGAAAGGTCAGGGAATGACCACCGCATATCCCGGAGCCTTAGTTGCTAATGCTCCTAAAAAAAAAAAAAAAAAAAAAAAAAATAACAACCAAATAACTAAACTGAAGTCTGTTTGTTTCTATCATGTAAAGATTTTTCACAATTCATTAACAAAATTTAATTACCTACGTATTATAAGCAAATGTGTACATAACTATAGTTTCTGCAATGGTTTACAAGTTTTATACTCCTATATTCGTAATCAGTATCAAATATTTGCCTCAAATACAACAGATTGTGCCTGTTTAATCCGGAACTGCACACACTGCAAGGTAGCCGACCTTGACCCAGGAAGGTAGACAGCCCCCCCCCCACCCCGCTCTTCCGGCCCATCTGTGATTCCCACAATTTTATTTTCAGAGTGGAGTCTGGGAGACTCCTGTGTGTAGTTATGGGTTAAATTTGTCTGAGCATGCACACACTTGTTTGTACAGTTCACTCAACCATAGAGCCTATATAAGTGGCACATCCCTTATGCGGTCATAGTACTCCTATAAAAACTGTCATGAGCTCTCATTGTGTGTTAGTTTTCTTTTAGTATGGCAACCAGAAAATGTATAAACAGCCTCAACATATTTCGTTACATATGTGGTTGTTTTGTTCTTGTCAAGCAGAGGCGAAATATTACCGATTTTGTAAAAAAATCGTATTATACATACTTTGACATAAAACTAGGCGATCAGGATAAATCGTGGGCATCGCATAAAGTATGCCATACATGTGTCAAACATCTTAGAAAATGGAGTCAAGGAAAAAAAGCTGTGCTTGCCATTTGCTATTCCTATGGTGTGGCGTGAGCCAGTAAGCCATGCCGAATGTTACTTTTGTGTATGTGACATTAAAGGTTACAATTCAAAAAATAAAAAGGACATCAAATATCCAGATCTGCTGTCAGCCATAAGACCAGTTCCGCATGGACCTGATCTGCCTGCAAAACCTCCAACAGAAACTTTGGAGTCCACATCTTCTTCCACCGAAGCAGAAGCTAAAGAGGTTAGTTAAGAGGAATGTTATCAACCAGAAAATATTTTAATGCCACAGCAATTCACGCAAGTCGAACTGAACAATTTAGTAAGGGACTTAGGTCTTCCAAAGTATACTGTTGAAATTCTGGGATTCAGACTTTCAAGCAAAGAACTTACTTGCTCCAGGTACATCATTTTCCTGGTACAGAAATCGTGAAAGAGAGTTTATACAGTATTTTTCACAAGAAGGTCCTCTCGTATACTGCAGTGATATTGCTGGTTTAATAAGTGTTCATATGTTCCTAGTGAATGGAGACTATTTATAGCCTCTTCTAAGAGTAGTTTAAAAGGTGTTCTCTAATGGAGATAAGTACACATCTGTGCCAGTTGCTCATTCAGTCTATTTAAAAGAAACTTATGACAATCTAAAGTTGCTTCTGGAGAAAATTAAATATCAAGATCACGAATGGCAACTATGTGGAGACTTAAAAGTGTTATGTATGTTGTTGGGGCAACAGGGTGGGTACACTAAAATGCCATGCTTTATTTGTGAATGGGATAGCAGAGCTAAAGCACTGCATTGGACAAAGAAGCAATGGCCTCTGAGGCACAATCTTACACTGGGGTCAAAAATATTGTGCACCAAAGTTTGGTGAAGCCAGATAAAATACTTTTACCTCAACTGCATACCAAGTTAGGCATAATGAAGCAATTTGTTAAAGCATTGAATAAGGCAACTGCTTTAAGTACCTTTGCAGTAAATTTCCCAGTTTATCTGACGCAAAACTTAAGGAAGGTATCTTAATTGTTGGCAAATTAGAAAATTGGTTTTAGATGGTCTGTTTGAAACTACTATGACTGACGTTGAAAGGGAAGCTTGGATTGCTTTTAAAAGTGTAACGGAAAACCTTCTAGGAAATCATAAATCACAAGATTATGAGAAAAATTGTTCAAAATATGCTCGAAAAGCTTTGCAATTTAGGTTTAAATATGAGCATCAAAATTCACTTTTTGCATGCCCATCTTGATTTTTTTCCCCGAAAATCTTGCACAGATGAGTGAAGAACGTGGGGAGAAATTCCATCAGGACATAAAGGAAATGGAGAGAAGTACCAGGGAAGGTGGAATACAAGCATGATGGCCGACTACTGTTGGGGTTTAAAAAGAGAGAGAAACCTGGAACTATACATAAAAGAAAAATGATTAAAATGTTCTTTTCAAACAAAGAGACGAAGATCTGATTAATGAAAGTTTCAGAATTTTGATTAATACTTGTTAGTATTTACGTATTTTTTGATATATGAAAATGTAATCCTATCAATTTGTCCTTACTAAATACAATAAAAGTTATATACTTTCGTAAAAAACAATACTTTTTTATTTCTTAAATTGTGATGTATCTGGATGTGATAGAAAAAAATCTAAGTCATATTTGAAATCACGGCAACATATTTTGGCAGTAAGACCTATTGAAATTCAAACCCCAGTGAACAAACTTAAATTTGTAAACTAGTGTAATAGGTATGGTTAGAGAGGGCAAAGAAACACCAACACCAGACTGTGGAGAATTAGAAAAACATCGCTCGATGATGACCTCCAGTTCCTGCTATTTCAGATTAAATCAAATACTACAATACGGCAGAAACAGCAGGAGTCCATGGACCCATTCTGTCAGGTATCAACAGTATAGGCTAATGTAATGATGTGGGATGAGCAACATTTGGATGCCACAGGTATTTTGGAAATTGTTTCCAACCAGGCACATCCTTTCGTGGCTGAAAAGTGTATCCACATATGAATGGGCTCTTCCAATGAGATAATACACCACTTCACAAGGCCATAATTGTACAGAGTTGTTCCAGGAACAGCTCTGCACAATTATGGAGAGAATTTAGCCCATTGCAGTAGGCTCCCCAGTCACCAGGTCTCAATCTAATTGAGCAGCTATGGGATGAGCAATGAGAAGAGATCTGCAACTATCCAATTTGCAAAGAAGTAGGAAGCAATTAAGTTAACATGAACCAGCATTCATGTGACATACGTTACACCCTGTTGAGTCCATGCCATGGCTATTCTCAGATGGACTGAGAGCTAAGGGGGGGGGAAGAATCTACTTGCTGTTAGGTAAGTGCACCTAATAAGGTGGCCACTTAGTGTAAATATGTTGTATCAGAGAGGCAGATTTATCCTTTTACAACGTATAGACACCATGCTTATTGCCAATCCCTTAGTTTATGAATTATATACCGTATTTCCCCATGTATAAGATGCATCTTAATTTTGGGGCCCGAAATTTGAAAAAAAATGTATTACATAAAGTTATTGAACTCAAATTTTATTCATCATAAAATTCATACAACTCATCACTGTCAAAACTCCCATCCGTTAGCTTGTCCTCATCTGTGTCTGATGACGAATCACTGTCTTCATATATTGCCTCGTCCTCAGTTCCATCTATGGCATTTGAAATACCACACTTCTTAAATGACTTGACAATGATCTCAATCTTGATATTATCCCAGGATCTTTTCACCCAGGTACAAATTTCTCCTATAGTTGATTTCTTCACTCTTCCTGCTGGTGTCAAATTGTCCCCAGAAGACTTCATCCATTGGTTCCATTTGTCTCTCATGTCAGCTTTGAAGGGTTTGTTAATGCTGACATCAAGTGGTTGGAGCTGGGATGTCAAGGTAGGATGGCAAGTTTTGTTTTTTGCTCTGCAGCAATCTTCTTTGCATTTTTTGTTGTGTGCCCTGAACTGATCAAGCGCCAATAGGGCAGGTTTGCATAAGAGCCCACCTGGTCTCCTGCTCCAAACTTTCTCAAACCAGATCTTCATCCCATCCTGATCCATCCAACCCTTGTCATGAACGTGGACAATCACTCCTCGAGGAATGTCTTCTTTTGGCATTGTTTTGCTTTTGAAAATCAGCATAGGAGGCAGCTTGGTTCCGTCGGCACAACAAGCTAGAACAACTGTATAATGGCTCTTTTCATGTCCACTTGTTTTCACAGTTACAGTTTTCACCCCCTTCTTATCCACAGTTCTGTTACTTGGGACATCAAATTGAAGGGGGGCTTTGTCCATATTTGCAATCTGTCCCAACTCAAACTGATGTGCCTTCCGACATTGAATGACAAAACGATGAAATTCAAGGACCTTCTGCTCATAACTTTCAGGCATTTTTTGGGCAAGTCTGGTGCGTGTACGCATGCTTAGTCCATTCTGTTTCATGAACCTAACCTGAAGCACCAATCGTGTCCTCCTTTGAAATCAGTAACTTCTTTTTCATCAGCAGTTCTTCTTGCCTCATGCTGAACCATCTTTGTGGACACAGGAATTCCAATTTCCCTTTGCTCCTCAATCTATATCTTCAATTCCCTCTCTAAATTAGGCTATTTTGCTGACTTGCCTCTAATGGCCTTCTTCTGCTGTGGTGTTTTCAGTAGGGTTTCTTCTTCCCGTAGCCAGTCTGATTGTTTTCTCAGTTGGAGGAGGACCAAACTTATGTTCAGCAGCACGATTTCCATTCACTTTTGCAAACTGGATCACTTTTAACTTGAATTCAGCACTGTACGAAAATATTTTCTGAGCCATTTCTGGGCAGAACATGGCAAAACGTAACCTAATATACTGGTAACAAGTGCGAAACAATGAGCGCAAAGAAAACAAGCGTGAAAAAGCGGGAAATGCAAGTAAAAAAAATCTACAACTACTGTATAAGATGCACCCAGTTTTTAGACCCCAAATTTTTCAAAAAAAGGTGTGTCTTATACATGGGGAAATATGGTAATTTATGTTTATTATAGATTTGGTTATTTAAGACTTCATATGGCTCTCTACAGTCAGAGACATTTCCAGGATTTTCTAAAAGGGGAGAGGAGGCTAAATCAGTTAAAGGGAGGATAAAGCAATGTTCCACAGAATCATTAAGCTTTAATCATCACGGAGTAATAAAAAAAAAAAAAACAACATTTTAAATCATATAACCCTTTTTAGCCTCCACCTGGGACTGCCCCTGAGTACAGTACAGAAATGTATTTAAATTCAACATGAAATCACTCCAAATGCATGTTATAGTGATATTTCAATTCATGTGGCTATTTCAGTGTACAGTACTTTATTGTACTGCTTTTTGATGTGGTGTGTATCTCATATAAGTAATGTTTGTCAATTTTAGCACAGTGTATCAGCATGTCTTAATATTCTCTGCATTAATTGAAATTCTATCATCACTTAACTAATTTATAGCTTGGGAATGAGAAATTCTTTGTTTAATGTTTGGAACATTCACATGAAATTGGTGCCCTTTTGATATTTATTATGGCAGTGTACAAAATGATTAGCATTTTTTCTTGTGAGAACTAAACTTTGTACAGTTATAACTGTATATGGATAGTTGAAGTGTATGTATTGATGAACAGTAGTGTTAGATTATACATTTGTCACAGGAAGCCCAGCTAACTCTAGATAGCATCAATTTTTATACAGTATGTAGTTCAATACCACTCCAGTGCAGGCAGCTGTTGTGTTTTTTTTTAAACTTTGTCTTTCTAGCTATTCATCCCTTAACCAGATCTGAGAAAAGAAAGTCCAACAACAACACTTCTTTGATCCTTGGGTTGCTTTGGCAAGTTTCTAGACTAGCATAGAAGGCGTCATCTGATATTGACCTTATACTATTTTTTTGAATCCCACCAATGAAGTTAGAAATTTTTATGGGTATTTTTTGACAAATGAGCTGAGTTAGTTGGTCTCAGGTGAGGGCAGTATGGTTTTTGTACAGAAACTCTGGTTTTTCATTAAGAAAACAGCAAATCGACTGTAAATTGCATACATAATATATTATGTATGTAATTTACATAATATATATGGTGCAATATAGCTTAGTTGCTGATTTCCCTAAAACCCTACAATGAATATTCTCAAAGACAAGGCTGTAATTTTGGAGAGCATAAAAGGCTCAGCTCTTCTGAAAGCAAAAACAATTAGAACTAATGATGGACTTATTTTCAAAGATGAAAAAAAGTTCACATAATTTGGACAGATGATCAGACCTACTATCATCTATTAGTTCATTATCAGCCATAATCTGGACCAAACATTAACTTTTTGCAAGGACCTTAAGAATCTACTTAGTGAGGGCTCCAAGGCCAAATCATTTAATGTGAACAAAGCATTGGTTCGTGTATCTTAAAATGTGAGTGAACTTGCATAACATTAAATGGCATGCAAAGTTGTTAATGCTGATGTGGTGGCAACAAGAAAATGCCTACTACAAGTAATTAATATTATCAAGGAAAGGGGTATATTATACTAAAGAAGTACAGTGAGTTAGTTTTACATTATCAGCACCTTCTTGTGTAGGAATAGACTGGTCTGTGATGACTAGTGGCAGCTCAAAGTCGGGAATGGCTGGTATAAGATTGTAGTTTGCACAAGTTGTAATCATTTTTTTTGAGTGTCTGCAAGAAGAATGGGTTGGCATTAAGATTATCCAACTTCAAACATGGAATGATTGGAGCAAGACATGCAGGTGCCAGTATCTTGACAAGAGCTAGCATGGTTAAGTACTCCTGTTCTGTGGTGACATGAGTCTACTGTGACTGGCTCAACAGCAGTTGAACAACCAATTAAAGGTTGCACACAAGTTAGCAATGCCTGCTGAGCATTGTGTCTCATCTTGTAACAGCAGCAAAGCAGCAGTGGCCCAGCTAACCACCCCAGTACAATGCAGAAATAGCAATACCAATATCCACTTGAACTATGTGCTGGACATTAGCTCATATAGGCTATGATAGTCAGCAGCCTTCACAATACCCATGCTCATTGCAAGCCACATAGGAAACTGTCCCTTTTATGGAAATGTCAGCACCAACTCTGGACCACCAAAATATGGAAATCTGTTACCTGGTCTGATGAATCCTATTTACAACTCTGTCCATGTCCGTTGATTGACAACTGATCATTGTCAATCAACGACTCAATAGGAGCTCCTTCCTTTCTATTGTTGCTGACCAAGCAACAATCTGTCAACAATAATATTAAGAGTAGGAGACCGGCAGAATTACTTAACAAGTACAGGTCACTGTTGAACAAAAGCCGAGAATTAGGGTTGAATTTGAAAGTGTCTGCAATTCTGCACAGAAACAATAGGAGGGAGTATATGATGAGAGCCTTGTCGATCAATTCGGCCCTGGAAAGATTGTGCAAGGCCCAAGGGGTAGAATTTTTTTCAGCCTGGACTGTACTTGTTAACAGGAGAGATTGCTTCTACAGGGATGGGATACACTTAAACAGAAAGGGTGCAAGAATATTTGCTGATGCTATCGAGGCAGTGTTAGGTGGGTTAGAAAACTACTAGCTTGGGAGGAGACAAAGACCAATAGATTGACAGTAGCCACTGGCAGAGGTGAAAGAGATTCTTGCACTGCTTCTATTAGAATGAGCAGAAGCCTGAAAAACAAGAAAACAAGATGCATGATATTTCAGAGACTGCTGGGAGCCATTGCGGTACAAGTAAACACATGGGTTGTGTTAGGGTAGCTAAGAATAGAAACAGGTGCAGGTATACCTGCGTGTACACCAATGCCAGGAGTTTAGTAAATAAATTTTGTGAATTTGAGGTATTGCTCAAAACATCAAAGGCAGATATTGTTGGGATATCAGAGACGTGGTGTCACACAGATATAAGGGATGCAGAACTGGAATTTGGGGAGTACAAAGTCTACAGAAAGGATAGATAGGATAGGAAGCGGGGAGGGGTTATGCTATTAGTTAAGAAACACATAAAAACCAAGGAAGTGAAGCCAGTCGACATCGCTGGACAGTGCAGTGTTGAGTCAGTTTGGTGTGACATAAGCATTGCGAGATCAAAATTGAGAGTACGAGTGTGCTATAGGCCTAATGACTCTGATGAGTATAATAAGAAACTGTACAGGGAAATAGAGTGGGCCAGTAAATCAGAGAGTCTTATAATGGGAGATTTTAATTTCCCAGATATTGACTGGAATTTGGGGGCTGGTCACTCACACACTAGCAGGGCTTTTGTGGATTAAATGGATGATTGTTTTCTACATCAGCATGTTCGGGAGGCAACTAGAAGGAGTAATACTCTTGATTTGATTATCAGCAGCGATTCTTCATGCATTAAGAATCTGCAGATAAATGAAACCACTAGGTGGCAGTGATCACAGTGTGCTGAAGTGGGATTTACTCAAAGAGGTAACTACCGGTAAAGGGAAGGGTTATTGCTTGCGTAAAGGCGACTACGATGGACTGAGACAGTATTTAAATTCTATACAGTGGGACCAACTGATGATGTTACCAACAGCAAATTCAAAATGGGAAGCATTCAAAGAACTTATCTTGGAAGCTACTAGGCTTTACATACCAACTAAGAAATATTGTTCAAGGTTTAGGCCAAAATGGATGTCAGATGAACTAATGAGGCATATGGCAGAGAAGAAAAATGCATGGGATACTTACAAATTAACACATGACACAGAAGCCTATGATAGATACAAGTTGATATGCAACCAAGTTACAAAGGAGGTTAGGCAGGCGAAGGCAGATTACGAGAAATCCTTGGCAAGGGATGCAAAGAAAAACAGCAAAGAGTTCTTTACTTATGTAAACTCTAGAAGGAAGGGGATGAATCAGATTGGTCCATTTGATATTGATGGGTCAACTGTTGATGATCCTACTCAGGTAGCTAACAAACTAAATGAATATTTTGCATCGATATTCACACATGAGGAGTTATTCAGCGAGGGGAATGCCAGAGGTGTATTCAACTCTAGCAGTAAGCTACAGAATCTTGAAATAACTGGGAGTAAAGTGGAGGAGAAACTGTTGAAGATAAACACAAGAAAGGTACCCAGGGTGGATGGGATTTATCCAGTTATATTAAAGGAGGCAGCAAAGGAAGTAAGCAAACCCTTAGCCATAATTATGAGAGCTTCCTTGGACTCAGGGGAGGTACCCATAGACTGGAAATGTGCAAATGTGACCCCAATTCACAAAGGAGGATCAAAGGCCGACACAAGTAATTATAGACCTGTGAGCTTAACTTCTGTTCCAGGAAAATTAATGGAGGCACTAGTTAAAGAAGCACTGCAGGATCATTTAGACAAGACTTCAGTTATAGCTCGAACACAGCATGGTTTTGTTAAGGGGAAGTCTTGCCTGACCAATATGATTGGATACTGTGATGCAGTCACAAAAGAACTGGATGCAGGGAATAGCTTTGATATTATATACTTGGATCTTAGAAAGGCTTTTGATACTGTTGCACATGGAAGACTGCTACACAAATTGGAGCAATGTGACATTGGAGGCAAATTGCTGCTATGGATAAAGGGGTGGTTGAGGGGGAGAAGACAGAGAGTGGTAATCAATGGACACTGCTCATCGTGGACGGATGTTATTAGTGGAGTCCTTCAGGGCTCGGTGTTGGGTCCATTATTGTTTTCTGTATTTATAAATGATATTGATGATGGTATATCAAGCTTAATGTCCAAGTTTGCAGACAATACAAAGGTTGGCAGGGTTGTCAAGGACACTACTGACACTATGCTGCTGCAACAGGATCTGGAAAGGTTGAGCAGATGGGCTGAGAGGTGGCAAATGAGGTTTAACATTGACAAATGTAAAGTACTACACATGGGAAACAGCAACCCCAGATCAACTCTGTGGTACTACACTGACAGTGGTAGAGAATGAAAGGGACTTGGGGGTGGTTGTGCAGGCAGATATGAAGTTCTCTGACCAGTGCAGACAGACTGCAAGAGTACCTCATGGAGTATTGTCAATGATATACAGGACTTTTTCCAGCAGGGATAAGGAGGTGATTATTCCCTTGCCTTATACAAGAGAATAATCACCTCCTTATCCCTGCTGGAAAAAGTCCTGTATATCATTGACAATACTCCATGAGGTACTCTTGCAGTCTGTCTGCACTGGTCAGAGAACTTCATATCTGCCTGCACAACCACCCCCAAGTCCCTTTCATTCTCTACCACTGTCAGTGTAGTACCACAGAGTTGATACGTTGCTCTGGGGTTGCTGTTTCCCATGTGTAGTACTTTACATTTGTCAATGTTAAACTTCATTTGCCACCTCTCAGCCCATCTGCTCAACCTTTCCAGATCCTGTTGCAGCAGCATAGTGTCAGTAGTGTCCTTGACAACCCTGCCAACCTTTGTATTGTCTGCAAACTTGGATATTAAGCTTGATATACCATCATCAATATCATTTATAAATACAGAAAACAATAATGGACCCAACACTGAGCCCTGAGGGACTCCACTAATAACATTAGTCCACGATGAGCAGTGTCCATTGATTACCACTCTCTGTCTTCTCCCCCTCAACCACCCCTTCATCCATAGCAGCAATTTGCCTCCAATGTCACACTGCTCCAATTTGTGTAGCAGTCTTCCATGTGCAACAGTATCAAAAGCCTTTCTAAGATCCAAGTATATAATATCAAAGCTATTCCCTGCATCCAGTTCTTTTGTGACGGCATCATAGTATCCAATCAAATTAGCATTAGCATTAGTAGAGGCATATGATGCAAGAAAGCAGGCTTATTCAGCATCAGCCAAAAAAAAAAAAAAAACACACACCACTCCCATTTCACCCCTCCGTTCTTTCGAAATACCTGTCCAGTTGAGCATTAAATTTGTTTAGGCTACCAACTTCAACAACAAGTGATGGAAGTCTTTTCCACCAACCAACCACCCGCTGGCCAAAGGCAAATTTCCGCACATCTATCCAACATCCGTCCTTCCTCAATTTGAATTTATGCCCTCTGAGGTGATTATTCTGAGCAAGATGAAGAATCCCATTGGCATTGAGCATGCTCAAACCATTCAAAGCCTTATACACCTCTATCAGATCACCTCGCCGGTGCCTAGTCTCCAGACTCTGTAATTTGCAAAACTTAAGCCTTTCTTCATAAGAGCAACCCTCTGTTCCATTCACTAATCTTGTTGCCCTTCTCTGTACCCGTTCCAGCAGCTCTACATCCTACTTGAAATGAGGCCTCCAGACCTGTATACAGTACTCAAGATATGGCCTAACCATTGCCTTATACAAGGGAATAATCACCTCCTTATCTCTGATAGAAAAATTCCTGTATATCATTGACAAGACACCATGAGCTACTCTTGCAGCTCGTCTGCACTGCTCAGAGAACTTCATATCTTGCACATTTACCCCCAGGTCCTTTTCATTCTCCACCACTGTCAGTGTAGTACCACAGAGTTGATACGTTGCTCTGGGGTTACTGTTTCCCATATGTAGTACTTTACATTTGTGAATGTTAAACTTCATTTGCCACCTCTCAGCCCATCTGTTCAACCTTTCCAGATCCTGTTGTAGCAGCATAGCGTCAGTAGTGTCCTTAACAACCCTGCCAACCTTTGTATCATCTGCAAACTTGGACATTAAACTTGATATCCCATCATCAATATCATTCATAAACACCTAAAACAACAACGGACCCAACACTGAACCTTGAGGAACTCCACTAATAACATTAGTCCACGTTGAGCAGTGTCCATTGATTACCACTCTCTGTCTTCTGCCACTCAACCATCCCCTTATCCATAGCAGCAATTTGCCTCCAATGCCACACTGCTCCAATTTGTGCAGCAGTCTTCCATGTGCAACAGTATCAAAAGCCTTTCTAAGATCCAAATATATAATATCAAAGTTATTCCCTGCATCCAGTTCTTTTGTGACTACATCATAGTATCCAATCAAATTGGTCAGGCAAGACCTGCCCTTAACAAAACCATGCTGCGTCTGAGCTATAACTGAATTCTTGTCTAGATGATCCTGCAGTGCTTCTTTAACCAGTGCCTCCATTAATTTACCTGGAAGAGAAGTTAAACTAACAGGTCTATAATTACTTGTGTCAGCCTTTAATCATCCTTTGTGAATTGGGGTTACATTTGCACATCTCCAGTCTATGGGTACCTCCCCTGAGTCCAAAGAAGCTCTCATAATTATGGCTAGGGGTTTGCTTACTTCCTTTGCTGCCTCCTTTAATATAACTGGATAGATCCCATCCACCCCAGGTGCCTTTTTTATGTTTATCCTCAACAATCTCTCCTCCACTTTCCACAAAATCATCCAGCTCACTGCCAATATTTACTTTACCTACATCATTCTCCTTCCTGAATAACTCCTCATGCGTGAATGTAGATGCAAAATACTCGTTTAGATTGTTAGCCACCTGAGCAGGATCCTCAACTGTTGAACCATCAATATCCAGTGGACCAATCTGATTCATCCCTTTCCTTCTTGAGTTTAAATATGTAAAGAACTCTTTTCTGTTTTTCTTTGCATCCTTTGCCAAGGATTTTTCGTAGTCTGCCTTTGCCTGCCTAATCTCCTTTGTGACTTGGTTACAGTCCAACTTATATCTATCATAGGCTTCCATGTCACCCATTAATTTGTATGTATCCCATGCATTTTTCTTCTCTGCCACATGTCTCATTAGTTCATCTGACAACCATTTAGGCCTAAACCTTGAACAATATTTCTTAGTTGGTATGTAAAGCCTGGTAGCCTCCAAGATTAGTCCCTTGAATGCTTCCCATTTTGAGTTTGCTGTTGGTAACATCATCAGTTGGTGACACTGTATAGAATTTAAATACTGTCTCAGACCATCATAGTCGCCTTTACGAAAACAAAAACCCTTCCCTTTACCTCTGATGGTAGTTACCTCCTTGAGTAAATCCCACTTCAACACACTGTGATCACTGCCACCTAGTGGTTCATTTATCTGCAGATTCTTAATGCATGAAGAATCACTACTGATAATCAGATCAAGAGTATTGCTCCCTCTTGTTGCCTCACGAACATGCTGTTGTAGAAAACAATCATCCAATAAATCCACAAAAGCCTTGCTAGTGTGCGAGTGACCAACCCACAAATTCCAGTCAATATCTGGGAAATTAAAATCCCCAATTATAAGACTCTCTGATTTACTGGCCCACTCTATTTCCCTGTACAATATCTTATTATACTCATCAGAGTCATTAGGCCTATAGCACACTCCTACTCTCAATTTTGATTTCCCTATGCTTATGTCACACCAAACTGACTCGACACTGCCCTGTCCATCGATGTCGACTGGCTTCACTTCCTTGGACTTTATGTGTTTCTTAACTAATAGCATAACCCCTCCTCCCCTCCTGTCCTGTCTATCCTTTCTATACACATTGTATTCCCCAAATTCCAGTTCTGCATTACTTATATCTGTGTGATACCACGTCTCTGATATC
This sequence comes from Mastigoproctus giganteus, assembly GCF_048544385.1. NCBI lineage: Eukaryota > Metazoa > Arthropoda > Arachnida > Uropygi > Thelyphonidae > Mastigoproctus > Mastigoproctus giganteus. Next base: position 204,973,281 of record NC_143584.1, on the reverse strand, counting down.
CCAACAATATCTGCCTTTGATGTTTTGAGCAATACCTCAAATTCATCAAATTTATTTACCAAACTCCTAGCATTGGTGTACATGCACCTGTTTCTATTCTTAGCTACCCTAACACAACCCATGTGTTTACTTGTACCGCAATGACTCCCAGCAGTCTCTGAAATATCCTGCATCTTGTTTTTCAGGCTTCTGCTCATTTCAATAGAAGCAGTGCAAGAATCACTTCCACCTCTGCCAGTGGCTACTGTTAATCTATTAGTCCTTGTATCCCCCCCAACTAGCAGTTTTCCGACCCACCTAACATTGCCTCGACAGCATCAGCAAAAATTCTTGCACCCTTTCTATTTAAGTGTATCCCATCCCTGTAGAAGCAATCTCTCCTGTTAACAAGTACAGTCCAGGCTGAAAAAAATTCTATCCCTTGAGCCTTGCACAATCCCTCCAGGGCCGAATTGATCGACAAGGCTCTCATCATATACTCCCTCCTATCGTGTCTGGGCAGAATTGCAGACACTTTCAAATTCAACCCTAATTGATGGCTTTTTTTCAACAGTGACCTGTACTTGCTAAGTAATTCCGCCGGTCTCCTACTCTTAATATCATTAGTGCCAACGTGTACAACTATATCACCTTTTGTGCCCTTAAAAGATGATATCCGCTCTACAACGCCATCAACCTTTGCCCCTGGCAGACATACCCTGGTCCTATTCCACCTATCCTTTATAGACTTCAAGACTTCCCCTTAACAAAACCATGCTGTGTCCGAGCTATAACTGAAGTCTTGTCTAAATGATCCTGCAGTGCTTCTTTAACCAGTGCCTCCATTAATTTTCCTGGAACAGAAGTTAAGCTCACAGGTCTATAATTACTTGTGTCGGCCTTTGATCCTCCTTTGTGAATTGGGGTCACATTTGCACATCTCCAGTCTATGGGTACCTCCCCTGAGTCCAAGGAAGCTCTCATAATTATGGCTAAGGGTTTGCTTACTTCCTTTGCTGCCTCCTTTAATATAACTGGATAGATCCCATCCACCCCGAGTTCCTTTCTTGTGTTTATCTTCAACAGTTTCTCCTCCACTTTACTCCCAGTTATTTCAAGATTCTGTAGCTTAATGCTAGAGTTGAATACACCTCTGGCATTCCCCTCGCTGAATAACTCCTCATGTGTGAATGTCGATGCAAAATATTCATTTAGTTTGTTAGCTACCTGAGCAGAATCATCAACAGTTGACCCATCAACATCAAGTGGACCAATCTGATTCATCCCCTTCCTTCTAGAGTTTACATAAGTAAAGAACTCTTTGCTGTTTTTCTTTGCATCCCTTGCCAAGGATTTCTCGTAATCTGCCTTCGCCTGCCTAACCTCCTTTGTAACTTGGTTGCATATCAACTTGTATCTATCATAGGCTTCTGTGTCATGTGTTAATTTGTAAGTATCCCATGCATTTTTTTTCTCTGCCATATGCCTCAGTAGTTCATCTGACATCCATTTTGGCGTAAACCTTGAACAATATTTCTTAGTTGATATGTAAAGCCTAGTAGCTTCCAAGATAAGTTCTTTGAATGCTTCCCATTTTGAATTTGCTGTTGGTAACATCATCAGTTGGTCCCACTGTATAGAATTTAAATACTGTCTCAGTCCATCGTAGTCGCCTTTACGCAAGCAATAACCCTTCCCTTTACCCCTAATGGTAGTTACCTCTTTGAGTAAATCCCACTTCAGCACACTGTGATCACTGCCACCTAGTGGTTTCATTTATCTGCAGATTCTTAATGCATGAGGAATCACTGCTGATAATCAAATCAAGAGTATTACTCCCTCTAGTTGCCTCCCGAACATGCTGATGTAGAAAAGAATCATCCAATAAATCCACAAAAGCCCTGCTAGTGTGTGAGTGACCAGCCCCCAAATTCCAGTCAATATCTGGGAAATTAAAATCTCCCATTATAAGACTCTCTGATTTACTGGCCCACTCTATTTCCCTGTACAGTTTCTTATTATACTCATCAGAGTCATTAGGCCTATAGCACACTCCTACTCTCAATTTTGATCTCCCAATGCTTATGTCACACCAAACTGACTCAACACTGCACTATCCAGCGATGTCGACTGGCTTCACTTCCTTGGTTTTTATGTGTTTCTTAACTAATAGCATAACCCCTCCCCCTTCCTATCCTGTCTATCCTTTCTGTAGACGTTGTACTCCCCAAATTCCAGTTCTGCATTCCTTATATCTGTGTGACACCACGTCTCTGATATCCCAACAATATCTGCCTTTGATGTTTTGAGCAATACCTCAAATTCATCAAATTTATTTACTAAACTCCTAGCATTGGTGTACACGCAAGTATACCTGCACCTGTTTCTATTCTTAGCTACACTAACACAACCCATGTGTTTACTTGTACCGCAATGGCTCCCAGCAGTCTCTGAAATATCATGCATCTTGTTTTTCAGGCTTCTGCTCATTCTAATAGAAGCAGTGCAAGAATCTCTTTCACCTCTGCCAGTGGCTACTGTCAATCTATTGGTCTTTGTCTCCCCCCAAGCTAGCAGTTTTCCGACCCACCTAACACTGCCTCGATAGCATCAGCAAATATTCTTGCACCCTTTCTATTTAAGTGTATCCCATCCCTGTAGAAGCAATCTCTCCTGTTAACAAGTACAGTCCAGGCTGAAAAAAATTCTATCCCTTGAGCCTTGCACAATCTTTCTAGGGCCGTGTGTGTTCTTATGTACTCTTGACCCTTAGGTAGCAAATATTTGAGATTTGCTGCCTAAGGGTTGAGAGGATTTTAATCTGCCACTTGATTTGGAAGTACAATCCCAAAGCAGTGACTGAAAAGCAACTTATTGATTATTTTGTACATAGTGTGGAAAAATATTGCTTTAGAAAAAATTTTACATTTATGGCTTGTTGCTAGATGACACTTCAGGGGATCATGTGTTTATAAATGATTTTAGATACCACGTTAAAGTGGTGTTTCATCCCTCAATACCTGTATAATTCTTGAGCCAATGGAGCTGAGAATAATTGCACTATTTAAAGCATGTTATTGTAGGCAAACATTTTTTTTCATACGCCATCAGAAATACTTTTTTTTTTTTTTTTTTTTTTTTTTTTTTTAATAGGCAACCAGAAGGACGCCTAATTTTAAAAGAATTAAAGAGGAACTTCACATTTTACATGCAATCAAGAGCAGGAGCAAGACTTTGAAAGAGATCGAGGAAACAAACCTCAATGGTGTGTTATTTCCCCCAGTTGTTGTTGTTATAGAGTTGTAGGTCCTGCAGAAACTTAGGTCATATTGCACTGTATGTAATATGGTCTTCAATTGCTTGTGTTCTCTGGTTAGTTTGTTCTTTGCTAAGTGAAAAATAAGTTTCTGGCAAAAAAAAAACTGTTAGCCTTGCCTAAGACCAACTAACTTAGCCACATTGTAAAAAAGACCTATAAAAATTTCTCGCATCATTGACGAGATTCAAATTCAGCTCTTTTCTACCCAGTGTGAGGAGGATGGTGCTCATACCAACCATACTACCCACAAGAGCCGTCATCCATGCTGTTTTATGCTCAATTCTCCAAGTTTTCCAGATGCACTTCAAAATGTGACCAACTATTGTTAAAATGGGCAAGGAACTCAATTTGGAAGTAATAGCTGACATCAGAGGAAGAGTACCAAACTTTTGAAGAGATACCTCCTCTGTAAACATTGAGTGAGATTTTCCAACAGTAGAAGCTGACACGGCCTGTCTGCAGAAGCACGATCCTAATCTTGTGAGTTGCACCACAGTCATTAGAGCCATATCCAACTTCACCAACAAAACAGCCAGAACATAAGCGTTCCATGGACTGGCTGAGGTGTCCAACTGCACCAACAAAGGCCACACACATAGATCCTGAAGGTCTGCACTCACCGTCTACCTCACTAATTTTAGATAAATTAAACAGAACGTAGAGAAAACCACAACTATCCAATTTGTAACAGTTGTGGGAACCATTTGAGTCAACATGAAACAGGACTCTGTGGCACGGTTTCAACACACAAGTTTCCTTGCTGAATTGATGTAATGACAAATTCAGACAAAAATAAAGTACAGTACCGAACCCTTACAAATTGGATAGTTGTGGGGTCTCTACTCCAAAGGAGTCGTTCAACCTCATCATACAGGTGCTGAATTAGATTCATATCTGTTACTGGGAAGGCCACAGCAGTAGGCTGAATTCAACTTATGTGAGTGAATGCACAATATGAGGGATCTGATTAGATATTAAGCTAATTAATAAAAATCTCATGTTCCAGGAACCACTTCTGTACAATTCTAGCCTTGTGTTGCATTATCCTTTTGGAAGAACTCATTCACAGATGATGCATTACAACCACTGAAGGAACTCGCTTGCTCAGAAACAAATTTCTAGGTAACCTGTGGCATCATCTAACTGTTACTTCAATAGTATCAAGTGGCTCAATGTGCACCACGAAAAAAAAAAAAGACTACTCCATTACACAGCCACCACCAGCCTGCACTGCTGGCATCTAGCAGTATGAATCTATGCTATTTTTTGCCATATTTTGGTCCTCTGGTCAGCGTGAAGCAAGAGGAACTGGAATTAGTCAACCAGACGTTTTTTTTTCAATCTTCCATTATCGGCATTCCTAAACCCACTGAAACAGTATCTTGTTTTTTTTTACGACAGAAGTTGATTCGGCTTTAGTGGTTGGCAGTGGTATCATATCTGTGACAAGATACAAGTTAAGCCTGCTGAAATAACTCTTTGGTTACCACTGTTGTACTACATTTTTGACTGGCTATGACCTTTCTTTTACCTTGCACAAGCTTTGTCAGCCTCCATTATCTTGTCGCATAGAGTTATTTCCAACTGCAGAGATTGCCACTGTCTAGATGTTATTTGACCTATCTTGATACACTCAAATGTGAAAAACCCTGCAGTTTTCAAGATACCCATAAAGAAGCGTGCCTTTATACCTCCTACGAGGCGTTCAAAGTTATTGAAATCTTTCATTTTGCCTATTATTGTTGTTGGGTTTAAGAGCATCAGCACTAAAGCCATATTGTTCCATGTTTATTGTCTGTAAATTGCATGTGTTATGAGGTTGAATTTCTGTTTGATGTATGAAAAACCACCCGAGTTTCCAAGAGAAAAACCCATACTACCATCACCTCAGACCAAGTAACTCAGCCATAGTGTGAGAAGGTCCATAAAAATTCTGCATGTCATCGACAGGACTCGAACTCGGGTCTTTTCCGCCTAGTGTAGGAAGGATGGCGATCCTGCCAAATATACTAGCCAATGAGAGCATTTTGCCAATTCTCACACTGAAGTGAACATATACAGCATCCCTACCTATCTGCCTACTGGTTTTATATCATACCACATACATCTATCAGGACCAGCACATGGTGCTGGTCCTGATAGAGAGCTCAACTGCACAAAAAGGGTGAAAATTCAAATCACACACATCTTAAATACTAAACCATTATGTGTATTTATGTTATCATAAATTAATAATAAACAGTAATAAATACACAGCGACAACTTTATTAGGTATTTATTACTGATTCATGATAACATAAATACATATAATGGCTTAGTATTTAAGTGGGTGCGATCTGAATTTTTAAATGCGGTACAGCATTGCTGTTAAGATATTATTAGGGGTGTTCGCATATGTATATGCTAAGTGCCTATTGTCTTCACCATGTACCTCCATCTGTTCGTCCACAGGTTTCTCGATTCCCAATAGATAGATTTTCCTGAAATTTTATATTTGGGCTTCTTAAAATATTTGTCCTGCCATGATATCATCGTCGAACAAATAGAAATCTGATGGTTATTATATTTTTTTCTATACAATTTGTAAGTATAAAAGAAATTAAAGATTAAATGTAGTTTTCATGCAGTATTGTTAGCATTAGACAGTCTGTGCACATTTCATATGTATTGATTATGTAAGGATCGCAAATATGGTGTTGCGTGTGAAGATATACACAGAGTTAGCTTGGAATTGTCAATGCAAACTTAATATCACATTGAGACATATTTGCCCATAACACAGCTTGTATACATTTCAGCCTGGATTGCATAATGTGTTGCAGGATGTCCTGTAGTAGTGCTACCCATGCATTTCATAATTTGTCCAGTAACGTCCGTACATTGGTAAGTGGATGGTCATATCTAATGTCCTTTTTCAGTAGTTTTCGAATATACTCAATTGGGTTGAGAAAGGTTGAGCTGGGAAGCCATGGGGAACATAGTGGCATAGTGTTTGGGTAAGGCACCACCAGTGGTTTCCCATATCTGTGCAAGGCCATGGAAGGATGGAAAATTCATTTTCCCATTTTTGAAACCAGTCAGGAACCTGCTGGGCCTTTGTTGCATGGTGCATTGTTTTCTTGATGGATGCCAGATACACTGTCATCATGAAGGAGTATACTTGGTCAACAATGATAGAAAGACAGGTGTTCACATAGAGCCGTTTATTAACGGTGATCACAGGACCCAGGGCATGCCATAACAACAGTCTCCAAACCATAATACCAAACTCTCCAGGCCTTCAGAACATCAACTTTGCATCCAGGTGCCATAGCTTTGTGTTGCTTTCTCCAAATGCAGATAGGTTTATCAGAGTGATAGTTGGAAGCGGGATTCACGAGTCCAGGCAACATGTCGGTAGTCCAACAACACTACCGGCATTTCACATGTCCATGTAGTGCTGATGTGTTCAAGAAGGTGCAATTTTTTGTGGGGTTCACATGTAGCACAGTCACCATCTTCCCACACCGAATCGAAAAGGTTTGGGTTCGAATCTTGTCGATGACACAAGAAACTTTTATGGGTTTTTTTTTAAACTCTTTGGCTGAGTAGTCAGTCTCGGGCATAGATAGTAAGGTTTTTTCTCCAGAAACTGGCATTTTTCATCCAGCAAAAAAAAAAAAAAAAAAATCTGTAAATTGCATTTGTTCATCTGGCCGATTTGCCTTCCAGAGAAGGCAAAATCGGCCAGAGTACACATGCAATTTACAGACAATACACATTGGTATATGTAATAACTTATCAGGTTACCAGGTTGCACGCCGTTCCTGAAATTGAGCTGTTGTTTATATGGTTTTAGGCACATCAGCCACTTAGCACATACCATGCTGTATATTATATTATGTATGTAAATTGTGTGTATTCTGCAGTTAATTTGCCTTTTGGTGGACAAAAATTCCTGAGAAAAAAATGCATGCAACTGTTGCCTGGGACTGACTAACCCTGCCACGGTTTGCAAAAAAAAAAATGCCCATAAAAATTTCTGTCATTCATGACATTTTCACTAAGGTCTTTCCACCCAGTGGATGAAGGACAGTTATGGTATTAGCTGTGCTACCCACAAAGGGCCCAACTTTCAGCTTTTACCACCATCACAGACAAGTTCATTTCTACTTTGGGGGGGGGGGGGGAGTGTTGCTAATGCAAACCCAACTTAGTGTAAGAAGAGACTTAAAAAAAAAAAAAAACATTCAGAACAAGAGTAACAATTATACAGTCATAATTAAACTGAATGCGCACATTAACTAACTTGTTAGTAGGATTAGTTTTGGGAAAATGAAGTTTGTACAGTACTAGTGAAAAAAACAACATTGCATTTGCCCATCCCTTCTAATCCTTCTTTAAATAGATAAAAAAGAAAAAATATAGTTTGGGAGGACCACATAAGGTGAGGAGAAGTCCAGAAGATAAAGAGAATACAACATTACCGCATTTAGTAGTCACTTGGACTTAAGTCAAAACTCACTCAACTGCTTGTACATGTGTGCCCTTGCTTGTTATTTGGTTTTTAGGAGCATTAGCAACTAAGGCTATATTGCTGCGGGAATATGTGGTCATTCCCTGACCTTTCTGCATCCTCCAGTATTTGGTGGTGACGGGCTCGAACCCCGGTCTAATCAAGAAGCGTGTGCTGTGCACTGCTGCTCCTTCCCACCTGGCTATGGAGGCACCTATGTGTGTGCCCTCGCATTTGATCACTTGGGTACAGCAGACATTCCTGAACTTACTTACAATACTAAACAGATTGTTTACATTTCTGCTTGGTTAATTCAGTTAAACTGATGAGCAGAGAAAATGATAAACTCTTCTATGCATATCAGAACAAAAAAAACAACTATTTTTATGAGGGTCACCTAATAAAATTTTAAACCCTAATAATATTAATATTTTTATTAGGGTTGAAATTTAATTTCAATTATCCAAGTGTATTAGGTCTGAAAATTGCATGTGTTCTCTGGTCAAGAACACACGCAATTTGTCTGCTTTGCCGGATGAAAAAGCCCTGCTATCTATGCCTGAGAATGACTAACTCAGCTACAGAGTGCTGACCATCTTTTTATAATTACTGTAGCTCATCATAGAATGACAAAAACGTTTTTTAGGCATGTTAGCAGATATGCACAAAGCATCTATTGTCTTCACCATCCTTCTGTCTGTCTGCACATAATAACTTAACTTCTAATGGATGAATTTTCATAAAATTCATCCATTATTTCACATGTTCAGAAAAATTTACGGAGCTATCTCAATTATAACCGGACCAATAGAAATCCCGCAATTATTTTTTTCTGTCCGTCTGCATGAATATCTTGCAGTGGATGGATTGTAATGAACTTTTATATTTAGCTCTCTCTCTTTCAGAAACAGCCTTGTTGAGTCATCCAAAATTCGTTAAAATTAGACCAATAACAATCTGGAAATTGGCATTTCTTTGTATGACCATCCGCATGTAATTGCGTGATTCTCAGTAGATATTCATAAAATTTTATATCTGGCGCTCTTTTAAAATGATTTGTTCAGCCGTCCCAAATTTCATTAAAATTTGACCAACAGAAATTGTGCAATTATAATTTCTTTATTTAGGAAAAAAATTAGAAATAACTCATGGCATACAGATGTAATCAACTTCTTTTGGAAAATAATCTATCCTTCTCTCTTCAGTATGGCTTTAAGCCCAGATTTAGTTGTTGTTGGATTTTAGGCGCATCGGCAACTAAGGCCATGTTGCTCCGTGTATATTGTCTGTAATTTGCGTGTGTTCTGAGGTCGATTTTCTGGCTGCTGGACGAAAAACGGGGGGGGGGGGATCCCGGGAGGAAAACCATGTCACCTACGCCTGAGACTGACTAACTCAGCCACATCGCGAAAAATACCGATAAAAATTCCTCCCGTCACCGACGGGATTCGAACTCGGGCCTTTTCCACTCTGTGTGGAGAGGAAGGCGATCCTTCCAACCCATGAGGGCGGTTTTAGTTGTGAAGGTGAGCTATTTGAACTGAAAAAGCTAATTGATAGCTCTACTCACAAACATACACTGGCAATTTTTATTGATTTCGAAGGTGCCTTCGACAATGCTTGGTGGGAAACAGTCCTACGGCGCCTTAGAATTGCTCGTTCTAGAAATCTCTTCCTTCTGTTCAAGAGATACATTGTTGAACATACTATCTTCATCCAAACGAAACATCAGTTGGTATTTAAAGTTGTTTCTCGAAGGTGTCCCCAGGGTTCAATTCTTGGCCCCCCTTATGTGGACTCTCCACTTCAATGATTGCTGTCTTCTATATCTGACTGCCTTTGCCGACGATCTCTTAGTACATCGTAATTCGTTCCCAGTCGGAACGCGAGTTAATTCTGGACTCGATAACTTGCTGGATTGGACTTAAAAAAATAAATTAAGGGTGTGACAATCTTAAACTAAGATGATAATATTTCACGGAAACCTAGACAATAATAGACCTCCGGTTGTCAAGTTTAATGGGGGTATCTTTGTCACCCAAATATGGAGTATATTTTCATCCAAGATGCTCATGAGCATCTTGGGTGAAAAATTGTCGCTCACCACACATCCAAGACCTTTCCAAAAAATTTAACTTTTATGGTCGTGTTGTTCAAAATCTCTCAGCCGGTTTGGGATTTAAAAGGGGAACTCACAATTCTATATTACTCAATTTTTATTCCAATCGTCACATATTCAACTAGCATATGGATTCACAAAACCAAACTTATTACAGATAAAACAAAACTAGACAGTGTCCAACGGATATCTTTTGCTAGCTCTTCTGAGAATTTGTAGAATGGTTTCAACCGCACCGTTTACAACCCATTGCAGGCTTATTACCCTCTGGATCTATATCTCATGTACAAAAAGGTACTATATTCGTAAAGGATGTCCTCTAACTTTTTCTGATTTGACCTATGATCCAACTGCCGATCCAAACGAATGAAAAAGCGAAATGCTTGACCAAGCTACATAAAAGATGGCAAGTGAGATAGAATTCCTCAACCAAAGGAGTAGTGACTAAATGTTTTATACCTAATATTAATTCACTATCTTGAAAAGTAATCTGGTTTGAGATAGTGAAGTAACCCAGGCCTTCTTACATCATACATTTTAACTGTCCATCGTTCTTTGAAAGCTTGTCTTCTTAAATTCAAATCTAGCTACGTCAGATACCTATTTCTGCAGAGGTGCCTCCGTAGCCAGGTGGGAAGGAGTAGCAGTGGTAGCACACGCTTCTTGATTAGATCGGGGTTCGAGCCCCTCACCACCAAATACAGAGGATGCGGAAAGGTCAGGGAATGACCATCCTGGAGCAATATGGCGTTAGTTGCTAATGCTCCTAAAAACCAAATAACATCTGCAGCGTCTCCGAGGACCGGAATCATGTCTTATTCTTTTGCCCCGTTATACCAAGATTTAAGACAAACATTTAGAAGAGTACATAGTTTTTCTCCTAGAAACAAAACATTTCAGTGCAAATCAAAATGCCATCTCAGCTCTACAGGAATTTGCTATACACGTTTTTAACAGATGACGTGGATTACCGAATTGACTTCTGTACTCAAGATTACGTTTACTCGACAACCCTCCTGTTTTGAAGTTCAGCTCTATTTACTTGGGCTTCATTATTTCCTTATGGTGGCGTCAATCTTTATTCTTATCATCTCTCCTCTCTCTTTTTAATTTATTTTTTCTTAATTAGTTTTATTTATTTTTCTTTAATAATTATTACTATTTTAATCTATTATTTATTATTTTCTTCTGAAACTTAATTTCTTATTTTATCTATTTAATTTTTTAAATTTAAAATTAAGTGTTAGTTACCATATTTGTCGGCTTATAAGACGCTGTGGTGTGGAAGACGCACCCTACCGCCTTGAACACTTCGTCAGAGGGTACCATGACTCTTACGGAAATAGCCGATGGCGATTCCCGGATGAGTCATGATTTTATCCCTTGTAGAACCTGTGGCATGTATTCCAAGTTCGACCTAGTAGATAATCCTAGCTCACTTGGAGATTCTTTTCTTCGTCACCGTTGTAAGGAGTGCACTGATCTTAAGTTACAATTTGGTGCACTGCTAGAACAATTTAAGCCACTGAAAAAACGGGTGCTTGCCCTCGACAATAATGTAACTGGGAGCTCGTCAGGGACTCAAGACACTAGCAAAATACCAAGTGGTGCACTCCCGATTCGGGCCCAGAACAGAATAACCAGTTGCAAGCTACTCCGGTTCGAAAGGACTTAGTTTTATTAGGGTACTCCATTGTCAGGGAAACATTTTTTGTAATGATAGGTGGACTAGAACCAGCGTATGTCTGCCGGGAGCAACTATTAATGACGTCACCAAACAGATTGTCAGATTTTAAGGGGGTAAAGAGAGAGGGTATCGTGTATGCTTAATGACATTAAGCATATACGATCTGACGATTTGTTAGACAAATATAGGACCATGCCGAAGAAATGCCGTGAGTCAGATCACAATGCCTATGTGTCTGCATTTCTGCTCAGGCATGATGATATGCTAAAAGCCTTCTGGATTAACTCAAGACTTGAAGGACTCTGCAAGGCTTTTGGAGGAATATTTCTATCAGCTTGGCCCGCACTTGTAGGTAGAAGGAATGTGTTTTGTAGAGATGGGATACATTTAAAAAAGGTGGTGCAAGAGTTTTTGCCAGTATTATTGAGGATACATTAGCATTAGAATATGATACAAGAAATCAAGCTTATGCAACATCAGCCAAAAAAAAAAATTCCAATTTCACCCCTCCGTTCGTTCCAAATACCTGTCCAGCTCAGCCATAAACTTATTTAGGCTATCAACTTCCACAACAGAACACGGAAGTCTGTTCTACCAATCAACTACACGTTGGCTAAAGGCAAACTTCCGCACATCTATCCTACAAGTTTCTTTCCTCAATTTGAATTTATGCCCTCTCAGGCGATTATTCTGAGCAAGAGGTAGAATCCCATCAGCGTTGAGCATGCTCAAACCATTCAAGGCTTTATACACCTCAATCAGATCACATTGCAGGTGCCTAGTCTCCAGACACTGCAATTTGCAAAATTTAAGCAACCCTTTGTTCTATTCACTAATCTTGTTGCCCTTCTCTGCACTCGTTCCAGCAGCTCTACATCCTTCTTGAAATGAGGCCTCCAGACCGGTATACAGTACTCAAGGTGTAGCCTGACCATTGCCTTATATTAATGGGTTTCAGGAAAGTAAATTACGATGCCTTAATGTGCTACATGGCCTCTATTAACTGGGTAGATATCTCACAGAGAGCGTACAACTGAATTATGGTATAACTTTAAAGCATTAACCACAGAATCCTTATATACCATTAAAAATACTCCACGAGGAGGAGGATTCCAAGTTGGATGAATAATAAAGTTGCCGGATTACTTGAGCATTAAAAGACAGCATGGAAAAGTTATGGAAGTGGGGTTCCCCAAGGAACAGTATTAGGACCACTGTTTTTGATTTTCATAAATGACATCGATGAAGGGATAGAGGACGTGATGTATTAATTTTAGATGATGTAAAGTTTGGTAGAGTAGTTAATGATCGCCGCCAAGCAGAGCTTCTTTAGAATGACCAGATAAGACTTCAGGGATGGTCAGAAAAATAGCAGCTATACTTTAATCCAGCAAAGTGTAAGGTATTGCACCTGGGGAACGGTCCCAAAATAACTTATATACTTGACGGAGTTGAACTAAAGCAGGTAGTGGAGGATAGGGACTTGGGTGTTACGATACGGTCAGACATGAAATTCTCTGAGGATTGTAAACAGGTTGCAAGGAAGGCCCATGGTGTCCTATCGATGATTTATCGAACAATTGCTAGTAGAGATAAGGACGTCATAATCCCATTGTATAAAGCTATTGTTAGACCACACCTGGAATACTGTGTTCAAGTATGGAGACCGCACCTAAAAGACATTGTACTTCTTGAAAGGGTCCAAAGACGGGTAACTCTCCTGGTAAGATCGGCAAAAGGGCTTCAATATCAGGAAAGACTTCGAATATGTGGGTTGCTGAGCTTGGAAACTAGGCACCTTAGAGGTGTTTAAGGCTCTGAGAGGCACAAGCAAAATGAATGAGGACGAAATTTTCACGGTTATAAACGATTCTAGAACTAGGGGCCATAATTTAAAGTTACGAGGGGAGATGTTTAGACTGCATTGCAGGAAGTGTTATTTTAGCCAGCGAGTTATAAATTACCGGAATAAGTTACCTACATGGGTGGTAGAGGCCGACTGTTTGGGGAAATTCAAAAGTTAGCTGGATGCCCAACGGCTAAATGGTCAGAGAACCAACAGAATATAACACTACACGGAAAGCCAATCCCTACACACCTTTTAAATCTCTGGCCTCCACAGAGTTCTGTGTCACTTACAAAGAATACGACGCGGAGATGGGGGAAACCCCGATTCCGTCAGAGAACTAACACTTTACGGATATACCTACTGGAGGAGGGATACGCGTAGGTTGTCCATTTCCTTTTCTCTTATTATTTATTTATTTTTTTTTTGGCTGGTGCAAAATAAGTCATGGGCTTCCTTGCACCATGTGGTCATTGCCAATACTAATTTTGGAACGGTAAATTTAAGAAAAAAATAAACTTTTGAAAAAAAAAAAAATTTTTTTAATGCAATGGAAATTTATAATTCAATAAAAATAAAACCCAGAAGCCAATAAATAAAAATATAGGATTATTCTAGTATTATTCAACTTCAGATTCATTACTGACTTGATCATCATAATTCTCATCATCATTATCCTCTTCACTAGTAATCACTGTCACTCATACAATAAATGATTTAAAAAAAAAAAAAAAGTATATATTTCGGCACGACCACCACGTCAGTGGAATTTACAAAAAATCATTAATACAAACGTTAATCGTATTGATCTTCTGTGCCATCCATTGCATTACTTATAGCACCTTTTTCAAAGGACAACCACAATTTCAGTCTTATCATACTATGACTTCAGCACCCATTTACACATTTGTGCTATTGATGGACGTTTCACCCTTCCTACAGGTACATGTGCTGTATTGCCACTTTCGGCTTCTAAGACGCAGGGCGATTTTTTAAGGTATTTATAAGGATGCATCTTATAAGCCGACAAATACGGTATGCTAATCCCTTTGGGGCCAGGATTTTATTTATTATTTTTATTCTTCTTATTATTATTTTTTTTTAATGCTAGCCCCTTCGGGGGCAGCACTCGCTGGTCTCCAGTTTATTAGAGATTGGATTTTCACCGGCTTGTACCTAGATTTCGGCTTTTTGAGTACGGGATCTGCTGGCATCCACTGATATTACGCTATCTCCAGTGCATGCGAGATTCTTTGTTCACTGTTCGCGAATATAGGAGAGACTGCTGCACCTGTACGCTTCTTCCTATGGGTGCTGGATATAATACATTTAGTATAGTACGTGTAGTTTTGGCCCGCCTCCTCGTGACATGGACGGGTACTGGGAAGCAGCCTTTCTGGTGATCGCTGCTTCCTGGTCATTTCTGGCCATTATACAGAGTTTTGTATATCGCCACGGAGAACCAAGGAGGAGTTGAACTAACGTTTAGGGAGCTGCCTTACATAAGACATAACATATGTCCACACTTGCATATTACGAGCTATCCATATACCGTATATTGCAGCTGAAGCATATTACTATTTTCTAATGCGTCTAAAATGTAACGTACTTGTGTACATTAACTAGCTTGCTGAATTCGATCTCTGATGCTGGAGTCTTATGTCATTTTGTACACTTTCGGCTTGTTCTGTTAGTCCTTGTGCAGGTTTTAAGATTACTTCTGATTCCATCATAAATACTCAGCCCCCCACTCCCAGGAATTAAGAGTATTACTCAAGAAGAGAAAAGTCAAATCGACACTAAAATGTCAGTGCACTTTTTTTTTTTTTAAGGTCCAAGTCTATTTCCATTGTTCCCATTCCTCCCAAAGTTCTGCCTATGGAAACACTGCTACACATTTGCAACACCAATCATCATAATTTTAAAAATCTCAGCCTCAGAAGATTCTTTGGAACCATAATAAAAAAAAAAAAAAAAAAAAAAATTCCAAATGACCATTGCACTTATATGGAAGGTTTTGATAAACGAACGGGCTTAAAATGTAACGTAATGATTACTGAACTTTACGTTAACGTAACGTTATTTATCTGCTTTTTATGTTTTGGGATATATATAATAACAGAATATTGGAAATAATCCATTACAAACACTACTTCCCCATCCTTGATCGAGTCTGAAGGATTAGTTTCCGTTATAACCCTCATTATAATATATACAATATTAATGTGTTTTTAAATATACCAATTAGACATTATTCTTGGTTGTATGTTAATAACATTACAAATAAACTTCTGTATTACAAAATCTGTTATAACAAACAATATATCTTAATTCAAAATATAAACTTTAAATGCAATTAAAGCGCCATACCTTTTAAAAAAACTTTACTAGAAAATCTTCTGCAATTGCTTCTTTGTAAAATTTAGCGCCCTCTTAAAAAAAAAAGTCGTAGAAGTATGCATTAAATTACCGGTAAAACAAATATTAAATAAATTAAAGAAAAAAAATAATTTTAAAAACATAATAAACTACATAAATAAGAGCTAGTCACTTTGCAATTCAAGAGAACAGGCATACTTTGTGAATGGAGTTCATCAGTGATTGGGAATTGTCAAAAAAAAAAAAGTCTAGGAGGGTAAACAACTATTAGAGATTAATACAATATCTATATTGGGTAAAATAAAAGATACAGAGATCAAAGTTAATAATTAATTAGAGAAGGTTAAGACAGATTATGTTCAACATAAATGCTCTAAATACATTCAGCGTCTGTTCAAGAAGAGTGCGAGGATGCCGACAAGATGCTGCAGGCTGTCGGGAACAGGAGAAAGACGCATATCATCCTTTAACACAGAAGCCACGTAAAGCGATGGTGAAATAAAAGATCTAAAATGGTAAGATTGTATAGGCATCAGCAAAACCTTTTGATCTGTAGGCTTTGTCGAAACAAATCGTCTCAGGGTTGATATTTCGGTCGTTGAGGAGTCCAATCGTGTTTGCTGGGAACATATGGCTGAGCGAGCCGATTTCGTCGAGGGCAGGTCTGATCATAAATGTTTGCCGGTTAGTTATTCTCCTGTTATTCCTGGTCAGGATGATGAGGCTATCGATGCTGGGAGCATCCAGTCTACCCAAAATGAGTTTGGAGAGGATAATTATGTTACAAGTGATGATAATTTGCTTCCAAGGGGTCATTCCATGTAGCGAATGTAGTATAGCCCTAGAAACAGTCAATTTAAATAGCGTTCGGAAATAACGGACCTTGTGACAACTGACCTGGTAGTATTACTATTAGTTAATGTTTTCCAAATAAAATTGATTCAACTATATAGTCCCATGGGCTCACATCCGGTGAGTATGGGCTTGGCACACCCAGGGTCCTGAGCTGGATATCATTCTTCTCTCTCAATTTTTTTTTTTTTTTTTTTTTGCCTGGAGAGACTAACAATAGCTCGGAAAGAGGGAGGAAGGGGCCTCATAGAGCAACAGAAAACAGCGATAGTTTACCTGAAGGATTACTTCGACAACAACACAGCACCACTCCATCAGGCCATAAGGAAGACAGATAAGTGGTATACCCACTCAACCTAAGCGAGCAACTCTCACCCGCCCAGACGGCACAAGAAACGAAGCTAGAAAGATGGGAAAAGAAGACACTCCATGGCAGACACTACAATAAGCTTCATCAAGATCACATCGATAACATTGCTTTCACTGCATGGCTCATAAGCGGACGCTCTTCCCCGAGACTGAAGGATTCATGCTAGCCATCCAAGACCATGTATCAACACCAGAAACTATAGAAAATACATCGCAAAGGAGACCGGAATGTCAGATGACACATGCCGACGATTCCACCTGGTCTCAGAAACGATCCAACACATCACCGCGGGGTGCAAGATGATCACCCGAACTGAGTACACTCATAGATACGACTAGAGACTGACAATTGCCCAGGAAGAAGGGGCCTGATAGCCCTCATTGAGCAACAGAAGATAGCGATAGTTAACCTGAAGGATTACTTCCAGAAACACAGCAGCACTCCACCAGGCCATAAGAAAGATAGACAAGCGGTATACCCCACTCAACCTAAGCGAGGAGTCCCCCACCCCCAACCAAGAGGTACAAACGAAGCTAGAAAGATGGGAAGAGAAGACACTCCAATGATCTCCATCAAGATCACATAGATAAAATTTCTTCCAATGCATGGCTCACGAGCGAGACGCTCTTCCCCGAGACTGAAGGATTCATGCTCGCCATACAAGACTAGGCAATCAACACTAGGACCTATCAAAATTACATCGCCAATGAGCTCAGAGTGTTCGATGACACATGTCGACAATGCCACCTGACCTCAGAAACGATCCAACACATCACCGCGGGATGCAAGTCGATCACGCAGACTGAGTACACTCATAGACACGACCAGGTAGCTAGGATAATACATCAGAAACTAGCAAGGAAATACCAGTTGATCGAAGAAAGGGTACCGTACTACAAGTACGAACTCCAGGCAGTACTAGAGACCCCAAGCCACAAGCTGTACTGGGACCGCGCCATAATAAGAGATAGGATAATTCCGCACAATAGACCGGACATAACCCTTGTGGACAAGTAGGAAAAGGCTACCTCTCTGATTGACATAGCAATACGCAACACTGGCAACCTGCAGAAAACCCATGGGAAAAAAAAAAAAAAAAAACAGGAAGTACACGAACCTAAGACAGGAGATCAAAGAGATGTGGCATATGCAACAAGTAACGACCTTCTCGATCGTTATCGACATTTCAATATTCGTGTCAACCACAGGAATGGTGCCAAAGACCCTACATAACAGCCTAGCAGCAATAAGTCTCCCCCAGCGAACACCTACAAGGAACTCCAGAAAGTCGCAATCGCAATCCTGAAGACCTGTAGGATAGCCAGAGAGTTCCTCGACCAACAGTAACACCAGACATAACAACCACCCTGTGTACTTGCTAGCAATACCCGTCACGAGGTGGAACCCCCAATCAGGGAGAAATAATATAAAAGTAATAATAATAAAACACTACAGCACAGGAAATTATTCTTTTGAATTAGCAGCGACCTCAAGACATATCTCCCGACGAACTATATCTCGTATAGTAGAAAGAGAGGGGATGGCAAGAGTACAGGAAACCAAACCTGAATAGTCTGATGGTCATTGAAGGCATGATCGCTTTTGAACGTGGAGACAGTCCCACATCGAGTCGTGTAACTGCGGTTCGGGTGAGGTTCCCGTTTTTGATTGTAAATTTAATACATTAATTCTAAAATTAGCATACTGACAAATAAAGTAGCTGTTTTCCATTTTTTTTTTTTTTTTTGCTTAATAACATTATTTACTAAATTATCAGGTTTATATCGTATTTTTATTTTATATGTGTGTGATTTGAACTGTACACGAGCTACTTCACTACTGATATCTTTATAAACTGCATACATTCGTTTAAAAGGTAGGCTTAGCTTTCTAGATTTAGAATTATTTTTAAACCCTCCCCTTTCAATATCGTGTTGCCAGACGTGGAAAGCGTACGAACATATGAGACTTATAGAAGTCCCTTTTTCGATTTCTGTATTATCTGATTATGATGGTATTATGTTTTTTATATTTCCTCTGATTATGAAAATTGTATTCGGTGCTGTAGAATTAGAAATTGTATCGGCACTAAAAAAAATGAACACTAATTTATGGTTGCATTCATCACGGTAAATTCAAAATTATTGTATTATTTAAGTAGCTTATCGTCACATACAAAATAGTCTTCATTTTCATTTAAATTATTTTTACGGAGTGCATATTTGATTCGAATTTTTCTGTATATCTTCATTTATCCATTTAAGAAAGGACTATTTAATAAAGAAAATAGTGTGTTTAGAGATTGAAATCGGAGCTGGAAATTGGGGAGGATACGGATGAACGCATCCCCCCATTGTGAACGGCGGTTGTAATTTTGGCCGATTACGCCGTGTAAATTATAGTTTCCTCAAGTCTTTGAGAAGTACATTCCTCCATTCTGTTGGAGAACGGGAGGGATTCAATTCTTGCCACTCCTTTCAACGGTGCTGCAGTGTATCAAGCGAAAGAGTTTTCTGCATCTGGATTCCTAATTAAAGGAAGAAGAATATATGGGCAAACAGGGATCCAGGTCCTTTCTTCCTCCATTCTCTTCCACATAGCCTCATTGAGTGCGCCTTTTATATCCTACTTTATTCTGATACGGCCATGCGGATCTCTGGAATTTACTTCCCAAGAATGAAATGTCTCAATAGATGTATGTATAAAGACACCTTTATTTATAACGCGCGTAGCACACGCTTCGTGATTAGACCGGGGTTCGAGCCCGTGACCACCAAATACGGAGGATGCGGAAAGGTCAGGGAATGACCATCGCATATCCCCGGAGCAATATGGCCTTAGTTGCTAATGCTCCTAAAATAACAAACAATTTATAACGCCACTTACCTAAAGCCTCTAGAACAAAACGTTTTTGCTTGTATTTATGCCACTGCAACTTTTTAACCAACCGGCTTACACTTCCTAAGCAACGTATGTATATGAGAAAGGGAAAATGTGGTTCATGGTACTTTTGATTAATGGCAGGGTGCCATGGCCTTTTTTGAATAGTTTCATGATTTACAAAATAATCTCAGGTAAAATAAACTATTGTATGCGTTTTATATGACGTCCACCAACCCAGATATTCTTCAGGGGAAAAAAACCCTGCTAATTGTGACTTGCAGGAGAATGTTATATTGGGATATTTAATTTTACACTATAGTAAAATAACGTAAAGTACTTCTTTCAGGATACCTTAAAAATGTGAGCAACGCATTTAAAAAAAAAATGCACCTACAAATATTTTTCACTGAAACGAAAAATAAGGGCGTGTTCTTTTGTTCTCCCTTAGTTCGGATCTATGACCCTTTCACAGGAAATTTTCACCTTCATTCATTTTACAATCTTCTCTTAGAACCTTTTATACACATCAGTCGGTTCCCCCACTGATGTTTCCAGTTAAAGATCTGCAGCCTCTCCTTCGTTACTTGGGCTCCGTATTCCGAGTGCGGCCTCACAGTACAACCTACCAATCCCCGGAAACAATTGTTCGATAAACTGACAGGAAACCATGGACTCTCCTTGCCATCTATCTCACTGTGCAGAGAACATGTGCTTGTATTGTAAACACCAAATTTCTCCTCCCCCACATTGTTCGAATTCAACCCCTTGAAGTGTGCAAGTTATCTTTCAGTCAATTCTCAAGTGTAAACCTTCCATTTTGGCAGTATTAAGAATATTTTGCTTCCACTTATCTAACTATTCCCGAATCGATTCTAGTCATACCACAATCCCAGTCGTCGCATCATCTAAATATGGCTAACATCTTGTCAAGAGCGGGCCGTATCGAGGGTGCAAGAGTGCACTGCACGTCACCTGTTCACACTGCACGGTAAAGTTAATGTCGCATTGCATCGTAAAAAAAAAAAAAAGAAAAAAGTAAACTGCAGCCATTATAAACCCACTGCAGGACGGAAGCCTCCTCAACAATTCATGCTGTAACTCAAGCGTTTTCCGCATTCTAAAACGGCTATCCCATCCCCAAAAGTCTAAGTTACTCCTGGATTTCTGCTTCTCAAGCGTAAGAGCTTTAAAATTAGTAGCGTTAAATGTTAGTTGACATTTTTCAGACCATATTTGTCATTAAATCATTTTGAAGCAAAGAAATCTAATTCTGTTCTACAACTATCTCCTAACCTTGCAATTAGGGCCCTTGGACAGTATCCTCTGTATTCCCACTTCAAATGTCATTGAAGGTTAGAAACAGGAGGGGACTACAGTACATATCCATAAACTAAGTCACCCCTGAGAATGATTAATTCACATCAAATGATGCAATAAATAAGATATAAAATTGTAGATGTTATCATTCTTCTTCTCTCTGCCCGACCAATTGATTCTTATTGGCATCTGATGACCAGAACAAGTTGCAAATTGTAAGAATAGTTAAACTAATCAGAGATACAGATTTTTAAACATTTGAGATTATGAATATCTAATATAGCAGAATTCTGAACAGTGAAAAAGCAATAGCTATTAGAAGCTAACATTTTCAGCGTCAGTTACAAAATATATCATCGTAAAAAAGTAATCCACCTTCCGGTCTGGATGTTAACTTTTGTGGGCGGTCTAGTAGTTGCAATCGCTGATGGGCAGCGACTGTGACTACATTGCTCGACAAAATTAACAGAACAGGTACAAAACCTGGTGTAATTCGTGTAGCTTGTGTTGAAGCGGAAAAATTTAGGTATGGTGGTATACTATAGAATAACCATGAAATGAGGAGACAGCAAGTATTCATACATATGAGAACTTGCCAATGATCCTAAACTGATACGGAGTCAGCATTATGAGCAACATTACAGACAAATATTTAATTAGCGTGGGCATCTAGACAACTAGTATAGAATAAGTTCCATTTATCTTTATTATACTTTTTGCGTCAATGAGTGTCTCCAGTCTCTCTCAATCAAATTAAGGAAATATCTCTTAACAATTTGATACCCATTAAAACTTAACGCAAAACGTTGTCCTTAGGAAAAGATAGGTGTCGTTGGAGAAGTACTGTGTGGAGAACGGAATAATGGAGCTAATGAACAAGTGGGCGTAGTTTCATCCTAAATTTCATACTAGAATTTAGAATGCAAACAGGCCAAGAGAGGGAGGGGAGGTATATATGCGAGGGAGAAGCAACGGTCCATAGTTAGCCTAATACGTGAAGAACTTACCCAATAGGGCGTGATGTCGATCCAAGTTCGACAGAGTCTCTTCTACTCGTGAAATTGCGACGGCTAGAAACAAAAAAAAAAAGGTATTTACGATGTAAAACAACTAATGTTTTAAGATTTAGTGATAATTCGTGCGATTGGACGCACCTGACTGGACTTTACTGGCTGCACGTACCTGACGATACGAACTTTCCTTCTCCTTCCATAGATCGGAGTTTATTTTTCTGTTTTCTCCACAGCTCCTAAAGGGGAAGAAATTGTAGCCTCATGAGGCGAATTCTTTTGCTGGTACTCAGGTTCTGGATCTCCTGTAGTCAGTGGCGTAACTATGCCAATGTAGTGCAATTGGAACCTTTTGTCTTAGACACACATTTTTTTAATTTAACGAATTTATTTATATAATTCTTTCTCTATCCTATTCTGGTATTAATCCTGGGTGGTAGATAGCACCACCCAGGATTTGGGTGGTGGTATCCGCCGAGAATAAGTAACATTTAGTTTTCTCCACTGGTGAAGCATTGCCTATTAGAGGTAGTGCAATGTCAGGCCAACTCGTTGTGAAGGCATTCACAATATGAGATGTAACAAAAACAATTACCAAAATTGTTTATTAATTTTATTTAAATAAAAAAAATAAAATTTGTTAAATCCTTAGAACGTGATATTACGGGCCCACAGAAAAGAGGTTTCAAATTTTAAGAAATTACAGCTAGACACAAATGATCAAATAAAAACCGACTCCATCTCTCAAGAAGAATGGAAGAAACACTATTCCAAACTATGGTATTACCCTGGCACTAGGGAATTGGAAGGTGAATCTGTGATAACCGAAGATGAAGAAAATATAACGGAAGAACTAAGTTAATATTACAAAAATCAAAAAACCAAAAATGCCCAGGCATAGAAAATTTGAATGCAGAACTATTTAAATATGGTGGCACATTATTAAAAAAGGCATTACTAAAATTATTTAACATCATATGGATATCAACTGCTTCAAAGCTGTACTTAATATACTAAAGAATAAACTTAATAGAATGAACAATTCTAAGAAGAACAATGTAGGTTCAGAAAAGGGAGAAGCACAATAGATGTCATTTTCTTATTACAACAAATTTTGGAGAAAAGAAGAGAATTTAACCTACCAACATTTCTGCTGTTATTGATTATGAAAGAGAATATTCAATGCAAACCAGGAAACACTTTAGCAGATTCTACGTGAAGAAAATATCCCAACCAAACTCCAGAAAGCGACACAAAGCCTATATAAAGTCAAAAGTCTGCATAAAATATTCTAATGGCCAACTATCATTCCCAGTTAACACCAATAAAGGAGTCAAACAAGGATATGACTATGATGATTAAGTTATAATTGCAAAATCGGAAGATGAACTGAATAAAATATGCAAAAAGTAAGAGATGAAAATCACCTCAAAAACAAAATCAATGGAATTATTATTGATGACAAAATAATAGAACAAATATCTGATTTCACCTATTTGGGAAATTTAATATCAAATGAAGGGAAAGACAACCACATTAAACTACAAAAATATAATAAAATGAATGGAACGATTAAACGTCACTTCGGAAAGCAAATGAAACAAAATTACGACTGCACAAGATCCTCTTCTACAGCTATGAGACTTGGTCATAAATAAAAAAGATGCACAGAAACTAAAAGCAGCACAAATGAGATTAAGACCATTAATAGGATTTACAAGACTAGATCAAAGAAATTTAGATACTCAAGAGAAATTAAAAGGAGATAGCATAGCAAATGACATAAAACTGTATCATAAAAAATGGATCAGCTCCATAGAAAGAATAAACCCAGATCGGATCCCAAAATTAGCCTTTAACTACAAACCTACAGGAAAGAGAGATGTGGGTCGATCAACACAACAATGGCGAGATCAAGACCATCTCCAAGAGCTATACGATACAGGATGTCTCAGAAATACACGGCATAACTTCAGGAATGAGTTACTCACATGTAGACAATAAGAATATTTTATATCAACATAGTTCCGGAAATGCTTGGTTCCCGAGTTATTAACCGGAATGTCTTGTCTCCCGCAGGTGATTTCTTTCATCACAAGGTACTGACAGAATATGGTGGTTTTCCATTCCGACCATGTACTCAAATCAGGAGCAAGCGAATATGCACTTTATGTACTGTTTGGCGGACGGCAATGCTCTGGAGGCTCGTCATTTGTACCACGAAAGGTTCCCAGGACGAAGATGTCTAGTCAAGAAAACGTTTGAAGGTATCCATCGCCGCCTTTGTGAACATGGGACCTTTATACCTCGTGCTGCCGACAGAGGACGACCAAGATCTACGACTCCTGAAGTAGAGGGTTGGACCAACCGCCTGGTCTCCACGCTCACTAATTTAAACCCACTAGATTTCTTTTGTGGGGCCATGTAAAGTAATTTGTGTATTCGACCCCGGTAGCTGATGTGGAAACTCTCCGCAATCGAATTGTGGCAGGTTGTGAGACAATATGAAACATGCCAGGAATTTGGCATCGTCTTCGAGATCCATGAGACGTCGATGTGAGGCCTGTATTCAGGCAGAAGGTGGACGGACATTTTGAACAATTAGTATAAGGTGATGTGAACAGTTAAGTGTCATAGGCAGACCTTCAAAACTCGGAAACCAAGCATTTCTGGAACTATGTTGATGTAAAATATTTTTATTGTCTACATATGAGACACTCATTTCTGAAGTTATGCCGTGTATTTTTGAGACGCCCTGTACATAGAGCTGATAATGGAAATTAAGAAACCAAACCTAGTACAAGGGAAAACATGCGGGAATTTCTTATCCGGGTTCTACTGTAGTTGCTTTACAGCAGCTCCTCTAGTTTGGATTCTAGGCTCCTAAATGCAGTCAACGTTTCACAAATTCGCAAATTGCGTTTGGCAACAATGCTAGAAAATATGATCACGACATCAATATTGCGTATGATCCCTTCAACGGTTAAACAGGCCTGACAGCGGAGTACCATGCTCGATATAAGAGTGTCTATAAGATTATGCAGCAACAAATCCCATTCTTCCATTTAGACCTTAGTTCACCAAGCGCAGACCTTAGTTCACCAAGTGATATAGAATTTGGCTGTCGGAGTGAAATGCGATGCCCAAGGGCGTTGCACACATGTTCGATCGGATTTAATATTGTGCTGGCCAAGGCAGTCGTTGGATACCTTCAATTTCATGATATTCCTCCACCACTTGGGCTCTGTATACAGTGGCGTTATCGTGCATGAAAGGAATCTGGACCAATCGCACCTCTAAAAAGTCGCACATAGGGTTCGAGGACCTGTTCTCGGTACCTCTGCGCAGTTACGATACCCCTATCACAAACATGGAGGGATGCGGCCGTTATCATTATTCCAGCCCACACAAGAACACTGCCTCCACCCCCAGGTGTCCCTTTCTCTGATGTTGGAGAGATGGTACCGCATCCCTTGTTGTCGCCAGATGAAATAACGTACAGATTCTGTAGGTTATAACGGGACTCAGAACAAGACTGTACTCCATCCAACAGTATTCGTCAGGGCTCCAAGACATGCTCATGACACCAATTTCGACGAGCTCTGCGATGTTTTTGCGTTAATGGAACACAGACCACTGGTTTCCTTGCCTAGTCCACTTGAATTGAGCCTTATTAACACGGACCGGCTTGAAATGTTTTCACCTGTGGCCACAGCGACCTAAAGAGACAGTTGATGAGAGGACGTCGTAGGGTTCCGTCTTGCTGTAAGAGCCAGATCGAGGTTTGTTGACGTAGCCCTCGGGCGACCTTGGTCAGCTCTTCTTGTAATGGTTCGTCTTCTGAAACTGCTCCCACGGTGCCGAGACGATACATTAAGCAAACTAGCCACCTCCGCCTGCGACTGGCCGGCTTAAAGTCGACGAACGGCCGCCATCTCAAAACGATGACTTGAAATCTTGAGTACTGGTATTAGGATTACTTTAATCTCCGTTTAACCCTTCCAACCTCAATAGACTGAAAAGAAGAAAAAAAGACAGGATAGAAGGAAGAAAATTAATCTGAATTGAAATGTCAGGAATAAGAAAGGGTGTTTCATGCTATGCTCATTCAAGTTTCATACTTAGTTTAATTCTCACAGCCAACCATCACTCATTCTTATGGAGAGTTGCGCTGGGGAAACCCCAAGGGGACTTACCTGGAGGAGAGAGACTTTATTGCAACTTGAGAAAAGACAAAGAAAAGGTAGTTACATAGAACTTAATGTTGCAATCGACCCGTCACGGCACGCAGGCCAGGGGTTAACAATGATACAATGCGAAGTTAAAAAAAAAAAAAACACACACACCTCAGTCCAACTGATGTCATTACATGAGAAGCACCTTCTTTTGATATCTTTTATGACATGCAAATTTGTTGAGATCAGCATCAAGTTTCTAGACTTTGGAGAGCGTCTGAAGAGGGAGGGGGGGATGAATCTGTCAGGAACAGTCTCGAATTCCTGGCGGCCAGATTTGGAGTAGTTCGCAAGGCATAGATTTTCCAGCAGCATGTAACCCAAATGGATGGCTCGGAGATAAGTTCTGCAACCATTTTTACTGTGATGACCAACTTCCGGGAATCAATAAGCTCACTGCATTTGCTACAACACTAGCAAATGCAATGGGGGTTCCCTTTCTAGCTTGTGGCGGCAGATTGGGTTTCTAATTGCCCCATTTGAATAGCCAAAATTCAGCTGCAATGAGAAGCTTTTTAGTCGTTTGGGTGGCTGAGGTCCAGACTTCCGATGTGTACAGTAATGGTGGGTTAGATTAATCGTTCTGATGTATTTCCTGATTATTTTGGGATCTTTAATGTGCAACAGATTTTGTTTTGCTATCCAACGAAGACCCGAAGCCCGTGAGACGAGTTTATCTAGCTGCGTATTGAAACGGAGTTTAGGATCTAAGATTACACCTAAGTCAGAATGTGAAGTAACAACAGGAATTTGGGCGTTTCCAAAAGTGGGAGCAATTACAAAATTGTTGGTCTTCAGAGAGAAGATCACTATCTTGGTCTTCCCGGGATTGATCGCCAGGCCAAAGTGCTGTAGAAAGCATGCGATTTCCAAACTATTATTAATGTGGTTAGTGGTCGTGATTAGGTTGGGATTGGGCCCGATTGGGGTAAGAATCTTAAGGTCATCTGCGTAGATGATTTTTTGGTTATTCCGCACCAGTGGGGCAATAATTGCTGTGAACAACAATTCAGAGAGGATACCCCCCCCCCCGTGGTACTTCAGCGGTAACAGCCCTCCAATAGCATCTTCCTCCAGTGTCAAGTCGCAAAAACCTCTTCCTAAGGAGAGCAGATAGAAGGCTCAGCGTCTCCCTTGATGTTATAGTATAATTTTAACAGCCACAAGAGAGAATTAAAAGTTAACTCCGTTAATTTTAGTCTCTGTCAGCCTGTGCAGTGCTTGAATTGTCCCTTTCAGTAATTCTCCCACCTTCATGTGCTGTAGAAGGCTAAACGTTGGTGTGAGATAATATTGAGAGCTTATTCAAAATTTACTAACACCAAGCCCACTTCAGTGATTTTGTCTTACCAGTGAGGGTCCCTTAAAGAACGTAAATCTTTATTCCTTAATTCCATAGATTTGTGAGCTCTTAATAAGATCAGTTAGATAAAGCGGTATACGCTTGTTTAATAACTTTGCGTACACCTTATGTGGAAGGACTCTCAATATTTGAGAGTCCTTCCACAAAATCTCTAGGTGCTACACCTTCTTGAAAATATTTCGTAAACAACTTTAACAAGACGGGTCCTATCTTATCCCAGTATTTTGTTTTATAAATTCAATTGTTAATCCGTCTGTACTCGTTGCCTTTCCGTTAGTAAATTCTTTCATCACCATAGTGTAAATGGCAGATCCTGTCATCTATTAAAGGAGTTGGCATAAAGCTAGAATTTATCTAGTTATACGCTTCATCCCTACCTTCCCGCACTTTGCTACATAGCATTGTATAAATGCTTCCAATATGTCAGTTGTGCTTTTTAATATTCTGCCCTGCTTTATAAACTCAAATTGTCTTTCTTGCTGTTCTCCACTTTTAATATCATAAACGGCCGCTGTAGGCTGATCTGCTTGTTGGAATATAGTTCCTTGATACCCTGCTCACCCCCATTTTGTGATAAATTGCGTTCGTGTTGTAAATAATTTAATTGTTGTCTCCCTTCTTACAGTCCTTCTCCCCTGCCTTTTAAAAATATCCTTAATGTTTCTGTTAACCTCAGCCCATACTTCCCGTCTAATCTCCTCTTGCATATTACGGACTTTAGTCAGAGGTACCTCTACACACTCCGTTTGTAATAACTTAATGTTCAATTGCCATGTTCGTTCCCAGTCAACATTGGTAAGATTAACTGTTAACCTTGTCCAATCCATAATCTGTGATTACATTGTACATAATTGTTTGTACATGAACTATTTCTTTCACTTTCTCAGTTAAGCTAAACGTTACATACACTGTCTATTCGCGATCCCCATTCCCCTTGAAACCAGATGGCGGCATGTTTCCGTGGGTTATTCAACCTCCAGATATACTTAACCCCAGTTCGGCACATTTCATTTAACATAGAAACCGCCGTTACACGAGTCATCGGCATATAGGGGAAACTTTAGATACCGAAATTAAAACATACACCTTGTTCCATGCGTCAGACTCCCACCTATTTTATCCATGACAGGAACACAGTCTCTCGCCGTTACTATCGACTGTTCCCCTTGCTAACAGTCTTTTAAGTCCCCTAAAAAACCGTACCCATTCTGTTGGGTCATCGTCTGCATCTCTTAACGTTAATGAAACTTATTTGTCTACTCCCCACCCCAATCAACACTTATTATTCTGCCTTCCATATCTTTTGTAAATTATGGAAAAATTTACAACCAACGGGGCCATTACAACAACTCCCTCGCTCTGCGGGCACCAAGGCTCCGATAGAATGTACACTTCAATAGTCAATTAAAATGAAATATAACCCTTAAGGAGCAGAGATGCGTCTCCTGTAGAAACATCACCACCTTACATCTAACAATAACATCACTTTCCACACAAAATATTTACAAGTTATTCTCATTCCGCAAATGCTTAACGTTCCAACTGTAAATATTTTGATTAAGGCTTGTTGCCCCTAACTTAGCCAACGAACGTCTCATATTCTACCCCCCCCCCAGTCCAAACCGTTTCCCTGTTATTACAAAAAGGCCATCTTTTGATGTCTTTATATTACTAATGCAACACTGATCCCAATAAAAGTGAATGCAGTTCACTTCCCCTCTTCTATTACTTGATTCTGTAAAAATCATATCTATTTTCCCAGTAATAAATGCGTAAACTCTCCTACCCCTCTTCTACAAACCGTAATAAGTGATGCACCTCTACATATTGTTTAACCATATTCTAATGATAATAAGAAATTTATCACCAGTTTCCGCTTTCTGAAACTGCATCCCGTACAGATTCTCTAGCATTTTCCTACTTCTTCATTATGTCCTCTTTTATACTCCTTAATCCTTTTGCTAATTTTCTTTTTTACGTAATTTGCTAATTTTCCTGTTGTGCCTCTTCTTGCACCACTCGTTTTAAAGTATTACTTGCGTCTCTACACGCATCCATTGGTTCCTGTAAGTCTAACATTACCACACGTGTCTCATTAGTTTCCACTTCCTGTTGACCGGAATGAGTTTCCGGCAGCAGAAAATCACTGATATCTCATTCTATTTCTTTCTCATCATCCACTACTAAAATTTGTTTCTCTTTACCCCTAATTGCGTCTGCAAAAGACATTAGAGGGCACTCATTCATTTTATGGTCACTGACTTTACATTTACCACAATTAGCCTCGCATTTTTCTAAAACGTGCCCGGGCAGTCAAAACATTTTGGTAGAACACAATTTGAACTTATATGAGCCTTTCATCCACGTCGGATGCACTTTTTTTTTTTTTTTTTCAATCCAATTGTAACTAATGACCAATTTGTACTGCTATAACCATCACATATGGTACCAGTTGTTTCATTTCCATTACTATTCCAAGCTTGCCAGACCACAATTCTGGGCATTCTTCGAAGGTTAACCTGTCTATTTTTCTCATTCTTTAGTTAGCATACAATCTGGCATTTCCAAAGGAAAATTTCTCAACTATCACATATTTTCTAAAATTAATTTTCGATGAACAACTTAATTCTTTAAAAAAAACCACCAAACAAATTTTCTCTAGCTTCTATGTCCTTACACACTTCGTATTTCCCATTTGCAAAAGGTGTGAGTTCTTGCAACTGCTTAATGGGTACTACAAACCTGCCATTATTTCTCTAACCGAACTTTGTTTCTAGAACAAATTCTAGCGTTCTTTCTCTATGAGGTTATAACTCTACTACGTCAAAAAAATAAAAAGAAAACTAATCCCAAACTACCCGGTACGGTAGTGTCAGCCCGAATTCTGCACTAATTCTTCGGCTCTCTAAGGTGGTACATCGATTTCTATTGGATACTCGGAATTTGCATTCCAGGATGTTTATTATATTAAATATTCGCCTTCGGTGACACTGTTCACCATAAAATAATCATGAAAAACATTTTGTTCTGTTAATTTTGTTGAGCAGTGTACAGCACTAGGCTTATATTTGAATAGATTCAAAGGCCTGCGTTCGCATCCCAGCAAGAGTGGAATTTTTATAGGTCTTACCCGTGGCCAAATTGTTTGGTCTTAGATGAGAAGTGCATAGTGCCTACCCTTCCGGAATCAGGAGTTTTTCATCCCAAAAAGAGGCAATCAAAGAATATACTGAAGCCTCATGACTTTGGTTGCTTCGATGTAAAATTAGAACCAACCAACAAGAAATATGGCGCCGCTTTGGTATAACGGGTGCAGAATTTGAATGTTACATATAAAAAAAGACAGAAACAGTTGAACACTTTTATTGGAAAACAAATATTTTTTGTAATTTAATAAAATATAAACGTTATACAGTAACTAGATTGAGAACAACAGGTTTCTATTTAAAGAAAAACTTATAACCCATTAAAGTAGGAAATGAGGAGAAAATAATATTTTATTGAAAAGATGAAAATGTAGCAAACATTTATCGAAAATCTGATAATAAAAGCATTAGAATTAACATCCAAAAAACACACTTTGAACGAAATGTGATAAGACACAACACGGCTTTTGATTCTGGCAATGACATTCGTTGAAGATTTGGTGATGGAAATCACAGATACTATTGAGGGCATCACTGAAGAAATATTGTCTTCATAATTTGGAAAATTTGCTTTAGACGTCTGCAAATATGGATGTCCAGGAATCACACAAGCTGAAAATGTTTTAATACGAATAAAACCTTCAGGAAATGAAATGCTCGAAAAAAAAAAGTATTTTTTAAGTATTCTTTTGCAAAATGACAGGCAGAATAAACCTCGATTGCCATACCAGGAATCCTAAACAACAAAAAAAAAAAAAAAAAAAAAAAAATTCGTTATCCAAAATTTCGATTATCCGAATTATTTTTCGGATAATCGAAATTTTTCCATTTTATTTTTAATTTAATTTTAATCAAAGGAATTGACGTTTAATTAATTGTAAGAAACAAAACTATCAGAGGAAATAATAAAATTATAATTCCAATTACACGACGCATTATGAATGAAGTAAAGAGTAAATTTCATCCATAATGATCTACAATATTTATACAATGCATAAAAACTAGATAAATAAAAAAAAAAAAATGCTGCAAATTCCCCATTATATAACTTGCTACAAATTTACGCAATAGCTCATTAGCAGAATTTTATTATTTTTTTTTTTTCAGCACGATTTTTATGCATGACATCCGTGTAGTTGGTTATACAGCACGAATAAAAAAAAAAAATCGAAAAGAAAAAATCGAATCGAAAAAAAGAAATCTCAACTAGGAATCGGGTGTATAATTTTAACGAGAATTTAATGCGTTATATTTTTAAATACGAAATTAAGTAATTGATGCGTCTGCAAAAATGGCTAACTGACATTGTAAAGAATATTATCAGTTTAATCAGTAATTCAGCGAGTAAAAGAGTTTCTCGTGTGTTTTTATTACTTCAGATATACGTGATCACATACAGTGTTTTTTTTTTTTTTTTTTTTTTACTATTCTTTGATGCTTTTTTATATATTTTTGACAGACAGAATAACTGAATGATGTGATAAATTAAAATATAAATAAACGGAATGTTACCGAACTGGAATTTATTGATTAAATGAACTAACCACTGAACGTTACATTGGTACCTTTTTCATTAAAACCAACATTTCATTAAAATTCTTAATTTTAAAGAACTGTTTCTTTACTTTTTTTTATTGATTAATAATAATCACTCATAAAAAAAAAATCATCACGCAACAGTGATGATTTTTGCAGACTCTGTGTGCATGCGCACACAAAGTCTGCTCAGTAGCGATCAGAGAGAGCGCCTCTAGCGGCAGTTATGGAAAGTTCGCGCGGAAAACAAAATCTTGCACCAGTCCGCGAGTTAAATGTTCACCCCTCGTAATAGTGCAACCAATAGATGTAAATCGATGCAATATTCTTCCATTCCTTTTATTTACAGACACATGGAATTTAAAATCATTTATCCAAAAAATCAACTATCTAACTATTAAAAAATTATTTTTTTAAATAAGAGGAAAATAACTATTTTAATTCTGTTTAGTAGACTAATCTGTATAACTCCCTCGCCCCCAGCTGACAACGAGGTTAAAGAAGTCATCGAATTTTTCTATTTCTCAGAATTATTTACACACCTATATTTTCTAATACAGTATTTGTATAAAATACAGCAGCTTCACAAAATCACTTAGCGGGACTAGTGGGTAGCTCAATTTAAACTACACTACTCTACCATTAATATGAGGATACCCCTTCGTTGACAGTTGATCACGTCCTAGTCCTACTTCGAACGCTAGTATGCGCGGTAGCACAGTGGTATCGTCACCGTCCCCACACACTGGGTGGAAAAGACCCGGGTTCGAATCCCGTAGATGATGCGAGGAACTTTAATGGGCTGTTTTTCACACCGTGGCTGAGTTAGTCAGTCTCAGGCGCAGATAGCAACGTTTTTCCCCCAGAACCCGGGATTTTTCGTCCAGCAAAGTAGGCAAATCGACCGGAGAACACGCGCAATTTACAGACACAATACACATGGGTAGTTGAATTAACATTCTGGGGTGACCCTAATAAACAGTTTTGGCACCTGCTTTGTAGCATCACAAAGTTAACGCCAACTTAACTTGTCATCAATAATATCATGACTAATAAAAGTTTAATTTATATCACGCTTCCTGTAAATAACGCCAGTTATCGAACTTGCGAACTGAACGATCAGTAGAAAGGGTGGGGAGGGAGGGAGGAGAATGGTTTTTCTCCTAGAAACTCGCGTTTTTCATCCCGCACACAATAAACGCCAAATAGACAACAAATTCACAGAATATACTGATTTCGTAAGTATCCTTGCTTAGATAAACTAACTGAACATTGAACTAATACAAAATTTGTCTTATGAAAAGATTTGATATTATGAATTTCTGTTCTGTCACTTTTACCTGGTGATTATTATCCCAAGAATCCTATTCAAAATTAGAGAACTTAACATTTCTCTTTGGACAATCATTTATTATATGGTTCTTCAAATTCTTAAGAGCAAATCGATTAGTGCACTGTGGACAGGTCCCCATCACGGCATTACAGTTCTGTTCGTGAGTCTGTGGAAAAAAAGAAGGAAAGCATCGAAAATTTATGAGGTCTTTTCAAAATGAACTTAATAATTAAAACACACACAAAATAAACAATTTTTAAATTATTATGGCTTTTTTTATAATACACTGTGAGTTAAGTAAAAATGAGTGTAATAATTTGAGGTTAAATGATTACAACTAACGGAAAAGATAGATAGAAAGAATAAATAATCATAAACCATATTTTCCTATCAAGAAGCCACAAATGACGATGGGTTATTGAAACACAAAAAGTTTTTATATTCGCCAGACAGTTTAGTACAAGTTCAGCAAAAATCTTACTAAATAATTTTAAATGTTGTCACTTTTTCTATTTTTGTCATTTAAATTGATTGACAGTAGTTTAGATGTGCAAAAATTTTAAATAGAAAGTTATCAAATTTAAAAAAAAAATAATTTAGTAAATTTTTTTTACTAAACTTGCACTAAACTGTGTGGCTAATCGAAATACTTTGTGCTTCCATAAATTATGGTCATGTTGTGGCACCTTGATAAGATACACTTTGGTGAAGGTTAGTAAGTGACTTCTTCACACTGCTCTCGAGTATTACAGTGAAGCCACTTTACCGAAAGCGTAAAGGAACTGATGTTTGCAAGGATATGAAACCAATACAGAAATTATATCTTTTCCTATTATTTGCTAATTAAAGAAAAGGTTTCCTCGATTAACTTTAAAGCTTACGTTAGAAAATAATAGGAAACAAAATGGTTAAACTTTAGAATAGGGTGCACACCCCAGTCTATTCGGTTAAATTGTGGTGCCGGTGAGCTGTGGTTTTTTTTTTAATAGACTAATATTCGGCTAGTGAAAAAAAAAAAAAAAGGTTAGGTTAGTTTACGCCACGAATTCGGTACGGATTCAAGCGAAAAAAACTGTGACTGAGATTAGTGGTGTAAGCTAACCTAACCTTTATTTCAGCAGCCGAATATTAGTTTATTAAAAAAAAAAAAAAAAAAAAAACTCACGGCTTACCAGCATCACAGTTTAACCGAATAGACTGGAGTGCGCACCCTGTTTTAAACTTTAACCATTTTGTTTCCTATTATTTAAAGAAACATTTTTAATGTTTCTTTAAATTAAAATGAAAAATTATATCAATTTCATTAAATATAAGCTATTTTACCAGGAAGTCAAGTGCAGGGTTAGGCTAAGGTAACTACGCTACCTCCTACATTGCTTTAACATCCATGAACATTTTTGATTCTGATTTTAAGTACGATAATTAATTAATTTAATGCAATTTTCAAACCACTTACAGCCATTTCTGATCTTAGTAACTGGATTCCACAATTTGGGCACATTACTGGAGACATTGGGCAGAATTCACTGAGATGATTAGCATAATCACTCTTGTCCACTTTAGCCGAACAATTCAGACAAGGAATTTCGACGAATTCACACTTTCCCCTATGTTCCTAAAACAAAATAAATAAAATATAATAAACATTTGTATAATAATAATAATAATAATAATAATAATAATAATGACAAGCTCAATATTTAATTAACATTATTATGATCAATTGAATTTGATAATTAGTAATCACATTATATGGGTTGTAAGATAGAAAAAAATGATGAAACAAGTGCAAAATTATGACTGAAAATTGGAATAAGTGGAATATAATCATTAAAGAAAGCGGCGATGCATTCTGGATTTTTTAGAACTGTCAAAAGATCGAACAAGAAAGTTCTGAAGAACAAAAATATAAAATTTTAATTTGTCTATAATTTTATATTTTTGTTCTGCAATGTTTCCTCATTCGGCTTTTTATGACACGGGGAAGACCAAGATCATCTTCGTTTGCCCTAATGCGTTATATTCCAATTATTTCATTGAGGCTTCGCTTTTCGTTTTTTTTTTCCACCAATTATTTCCTAATTGAGGCACTAATGTTCCTTGTGGGTGTTCCTAGTGTTCAAGTCTCTCGGACCGACTTTTCATTTCAAGAACTCATCATCACGACTGAAAACCAAAACAAAATCTGAACTGTATGAACGATGGAACAACTCACAAATTTGGAAACTCGCTGTAAGCGGCTCCAAATTTGTTGTCCAAAAAGTCCATTTTAATGGACTTTTTGGACAGAACAAATTTGGAGCTACGTCCACCAGAAAAAAATTTGTGTACAAATTTTTTCTGGCCAAAAAATGTCCATTAAATGGACTTTCTGGCCAGAAAATCCCATTTGAACTTTTTGGCCAGATTTTTTTTTTTTTTTTTTTTTTTTTGGATGCTACCAAGGGATCCATTTTTTGGCCAGAAAAGTCCATTTTAATGGACTTTTTGGTCAAAACGGAGTATCTGGTCAGAATGACCACACTATGGGCATCCCGATCTTTTGGTTCCTGAAGCGTCATCCATGAAAGAAAATTGGGTTGATGGCGAAGTTGTTCATGAAGCGAAAAATTGATTCAGAAACACTACCAATGGGCCAATTTTTCATTTCAAAGACTTCGACATGATGCGAAATCGCAGAAGGTATTTTAACATTTTCCCTACTTTTAATTTCAATTAAAATTAATATTTATGGTTACAGTGGCTTATAGATTGGAACGTTATCCCCGATTTTACTTTTCGAAATTCTTGTCTTAACTTTTTTTTTTTAGCTTCCTTTAAAGACAAAATTTATTTTTCATTTTCCAACCTGCTTACTAATTTCCAGATATGCTAATTACTCAATGTATGAAATTCTTACTGCTTGGATAATATAAAATTCATCATATGCCTTTCCGATCAATAAAAGGAAGTTTTAAATATTTAAATATTATCATAAACAACGAACTATTTTTAAAACACTTACAGCCATTTCACGTCTCAGGAGCTGGACTTCGCACACTGGGCAACTTATTACTGCCAGAGGGCAGGATTTACTCAGATGATTGCCATAATTCTTTCTTTCCATTTTAAAGGAGCAGTTTTTGCATGAAATTTCGGCACTTTCACAATTTTCCTTATGTTCCTACACAAAGTAGAGGAATCAATAAAGCACAAAAAGATATAAGGGTTTACTTAATGGGCATACTTTAATATTAGCTGTATATTCTATGTATACACTAATTTCCAAAAAAATTAAGAAACACTTAATTTTTAAATACTTGTATTATCTTAATTTTTAAATACTTGTATTTTCTACGTAGAGGATGCTTCTAAAGCACATCCAAAAAAACTTCGGAGTTATTGCGCATGAAAGTGATTTAAAACAATTTTTTGAAATCTTGTCCTTAACTTAGGATGTAACGAACGGAGGTGTGACTGTCTAAAGCAGTAGTTGACACTCATATTGCTGATTTGTTCGAAAGAATGCGATCTCAAAATGAGGGGGGGAAGGAAGGAAAGTCTTCAGTTCTCTCTTCTCATCCGCGCTCTCTAAGAGCCAACACATTTCACGGAAATGACTTTCTTTTTCGAATAATAGGTACCCTAGTGGGTAGGAGAAAGTCCTGGATTCAAATCCCGTAACAAATTAGAGGGAATTTTTTTTTCTTCACGTCGTGGCTGAATTAGCCGATCTCGGGAGAGGGCAGAATTTTATTTCCTCCCCCCACCCCCCGAATACTCGGGTATTTCGTACAGCAAAAGAGACAAACAGACCAGACTAAATACGCAATTTACAGATACAATATACTGTGGGTTGAATAAGTAGATACTCTCCACGCTCTGGACAGAATGATTTTTTTGTGTCCTTTACTAAGGATAATGTTTTCGCCTCATTGTTCTTCTGTTTTTGGCACCCCTTAAAGAATGGCGCCCGGAGCAAGGGCTCTTCTAGCTCGTACCTTAATCCGGCACTATTTCGACGACAGCAATTGCATCCCTTTAACCTTTCTGCTAAAGTCAGTGATTGCAAAGTGCAATCACTAACTTCGGCAGATTATAAGAAGATACTCATTTGAAATAGCCTCAGCAACTTCTTTGCGTTACGTTTATCAGTCAACCGTCTGGAGACGCTGTTCCCCCTCTCCTTCCCATTGCGTGTGTTCTGTGGTCGATATGCTTGTTTGCTGGATGAAAGACTAGAGTTTCCGGGAGAAAAAACCACGCAACTCTAGCTTGAGCACGTGAAAAAGGTCCATAAAAATTTCTCGCATCATCGATGAGTCCACTACTAATGCTAATACTAACAATTTCTAAACCACTTACATCCATATCACATCTGCGAAAGTCACTCTTACAAAACTCGCATCGAGTGAATGCTCTTGAACATATTTCGCTCAAATGATTCACGTAATCCTTGCGATATACTCCTCGAAAGCAATTCTGGCACTTGATTTTGCCGTATGGACAAATATTCTTGTGTTGCTACAAAAGAAATAATAAAATTAACTTTTATATATAATAATGCAATTAATACACGTACGCGTTGTCATCATAATCATCAATTAATACCGAACCTAATCATAACTAACATAGTAATGTCACCAACTATATTTTGTTGATGATTCACTGTTCTCATAAGAAATGAGATGGACATTTTTATTATTTATTTATTTTTTAAAGGAGGAAAGTCAGTTTTGGCCTAAGTGACGAAGAAATATTTAATAAATTTATAATTTAAAAGGAAAAATTAATTTCATATTAATGGCACAGGACTGAGCAAGTATCGTAGCTCCTCCCAAGAATATTAAAAAATAAAAGTACATTTTTCGTAATAATAGTACAATAATATTAATAAATTAATAATTCAATACGTAAATCAGACATAAGTGAATTTAGAACAAAAGCAACGAGTAAAATTTCGATAACAAACACCTGCAGGTTTTGCAACGTTACTTTGCAAATTTTAGAAATTTTAAACCTACCGTAACCATATATGTCAAAATTTTCTCTCCACAGGAGTAACAATTCACAAATCTCTGTTGGCATACGGTGTTCACGTGGTCTGTATACTCACTGCGATTGATCTTAGTATTGCAGAGCTTACATTCTATTTGGGCCAAGTCGCACACTTCTTTGTGAACCTGAAAAGACAAAATTCGAATAAGTTCTAAAAAAAAATGTATATTTCTCATCAATTTCTAACGCAAAGGTTTCTATGGTTACCAAGATGCCCAAATTTATCCTCTCAGAGGCACGTAATTTAAATTTGGACAATCGTTTTCATTTGGCTCATCTTGTACTAGAACAATTGGGGATGCGAGACGCCGTGATCGATAGAATTAACAGAATAATAGGGAGAGTCGCAAATTAGTCTGTACGTGACATTTCAACGCACTAAAGATCCTTAGTTCGACGATTGGTGAGGTGTTCTGCAAATGGAAGCATATTGTTACTGATCCCGTCACGAAACGATCCGGAAAACCTCTAAAGCTGCCGGAAGAATTGTGCGCTCGGAACGCAGGCCGACGTTGTCGCAGCACACATTAAGGTTTGTTATATAAATACACTAATCATCCTCCCCAGACGGGCTCTTTCGGCCAAAAATATCATCACATGACATTAGCATGGCGTATGATTCCCCCCCCCCCCCAAAAGGCTAAACAGGACTGACAGCGGTGAACTATGCTCGATATAAGGGTGTCTATAAGATTCTGTTACAACAAATTCCATTCTTCAACCAGCGCACACCTTAGCATGACATTATCTCGCCATGCTAATGTCATGTGACTATATTTTTGCCCGAGAGAATCCGTCTGAGATTGATTAGCTTACTTCAGGTAACCTAACCTCAACGTGTTCCAAACGTTTTAAGGGCCTGGTGTGCTGCGACAACGTCGATCTACGGTCCGCACGGACAATCCTCCAGTCAGATTTGGAGGTTTTCCGAGTTGTTTCGCGATGGTTTCAGTACCGCGAAGTTGGTTGTCGGCATGAAATTGGCTAAATACAGCAGACTTTCAGAATAACGGCACCTTCGGGGGTTCAAGGTGCTGATATTTAGATTTTTCC
The DNA here is from genome assembly GCF_048544385.1 of Mastigoproctus giganteus. Classification (NCBI taxonomy): domain Eukaryota; kingdom Metazoa; phylum Arthropoda; class Arachnida; order Uropygi; family Thelyphonidae; genus Mastigoproctus; species Mastigoproctus giganteus. The sequence continues at coordinate 204,933,322 of NC_143584.1, read as the reverse complement.
GTTATCTAGAAAGTTTTATTTTTAATATTTTTAATGCAGAAATAATGAAGCTAAATAAGTAATAGAGAGATTAAGAATGCAATTTTATTAACTGCACTTAAAAAACATAAAAATGTTGGCAATCCAATGTTATTTTCTGCCATTAATACACTCCTGCATATGCCCCCTTCTATTTTCTTTATCATATCGTTTAGTCTGTGCGGTAGCACGGTGGTATCGTCACCAGCCTCTCCACATCGGGTGGAAAAGGCCCCGGTTCGAATCCCGTCGATGACGCGAGGAACATTTATGGGCTTTTTTCACTCCGTGGCTGAGTTAGTCGATCTCAGGCGTAGATAGCAAGGTTCTTTCCACAGAAACTGGGGTTTTTCGTCCGGCAAATCGACCAGAGAACACAGGCAATTTAAAGACACAATACACACGGATATATGAATTAACTTTCAGGATGACCCTAACGTAATAGTTTGGATAATATCATGTTCGTCACTAAGCTTTAATGTTGTTCTTCTTTATTCCTCTGTATGTTTATTAACTTTAGGAGCCATAGTGAGGTGTTTTTAATTTAAAATAAGTGTAAAACAGCGGTATAATCCGTGATACCTGTACAGAATTCATTTTCAAAATGGCGAACGTAAACAAATACAGTAATCATGTGAAACATTAGGCTTGCAATATATGTTACTCAGAAATAAAAATTTTATTTTGCCTTTCATAACGCGAAACATTACGATCTTAACACGGCGCATTGTGCTACTTAAAAATAAAGAGTTTCTTTCGACCCATGATGCAATATTCTTAAAAGAATTCTCTGAACAATATTAAGTTACTTTAAGGCGTTTTGTAGAAGGAAAGCTGCAGTTGAAATAATGCTTGAAGTCTGCTGCTAACAATTATGATGACAACTTTTGCATACATAGTTAATCCTTGCCATCTAACATAGCTTCAGATTCCACGAACTAATTTTTTTTCTTTTTTTGGAAATCAAACGAAAAAATGCGTTTGATTTCCAAAGTTACGCACAAAAAGGTTGGGGGGGGGAGAACTTATGCCAATACCTGGCAGAATTTTTTCTGTAGCTTGATACTCAGGGCCCGCTACGGTAGTGCTCAATGCCAATAAAAAGTTCTGCACATTGCGTGTTCTAGTAATTCAGCAAGCAGGAGGCTGATAACGGTGTATGGTTTGATGACTTGCTCCAGCAAGGCTCCCGAAACGTTATCTAACTGTATAGTACATTTAGGCTATGCTGAATAAATTAACCAATAATTTTTTACCAATTAATATTTTCTTCGTTTTCCACTGAAACATTTCTTTTTAACTTACAGCTATGGAACTCTTTGGGAACATATCGCCACACGATGGACATCTCACCAAATCCTGTTGACATCCAGTTTTCACGTGATATTCATAATTCATGCGTGGCAGTTTAATTTTGCATTCCTTGCACTGGACTTGAACGAAATCACATACTAATTCGTGTTCCTAAAGAGAGAAAAATCACATACAGGCTTTTAATGTCTATTATTCATATTTTACAAATGATTAAAAAACCAGTTTCATCTTGAATGCAAACTACGTAACAGACTTCAGATCATATATAAACGTATGCATTTCAATGAACCAGCTTAAAACGAACAACATACTATTTTTTTGTTTTATTTTATTATTTATTTATATATATATTTTAAACACGGTATGCGTTCCAGCACTTTTTGAACATTTATTAAACATTTTGAACATTTGTTTGTCACTTTGTCGGTAACGCTTTTTGAACTTGAATAATTCAAAGACTAAAACAAGCTTTTGACCTGATTCCTTTTGAAATAGGCCTTACTTAGCAGAAAAATTGAAATAAAAAAAAATTCAAAAATATTCCTTTCGATTTTCTTTTGGCCAGATTCCTTTTGAAATAGGTTTTATTTAGTAGTAAAATCGAAATAAAACAATTTCAAAAAAAAAATTTCCAAACAAATTTTCCGGCCGATTTTCAGAATTTCTGTTATTTTTTATTTTTTATTAAAATTTTAAAGTATGTAAGCATTATTCCTTAACCAGTATTAAATTCATTATCGCTTATTATTATTTTTTAAGGCAATTTATATAGTTTTCGTATATTTATGGTACAAAAATTAATATGATTTCGATACTTACAGGCATCTTACTTCTCTGGAACTGATTTTCACAAGCAGTGCATCTTATCAGTGCTTTTGGACACAGTTTTCGCACGTGGTTAACATAATCTTTTTTGCTCACTTCAGTCGAGCACTTCTGGCACTTGACTGTGAACTGACAACAAGCTTTATGTTCCTAGATGAAGTAGACATTACGTAAGCTTCAAAATCAATAAGTATATTTTGGATAATAATAACAACTAGAGAACTCAGCCTGCCACGCAATTTTCTTATACGTAACTTAATTATTCGTCGGCTCTGTTGGTCAACTGCTTTTCTGACTGGTTCACTGACATAATTCGCCAAACTTGACAGCCGATGGTCAGACGCGAGAGTGCAGTAACACAGGCTTTTATTGGACTGTAGTTCAAGTTCGCGTGACTGCTAAATAGATTAACGATTATATTCATGATTTTTTGTAAAGTCCTCTGACCTGGTAGCCGTGCCGGAGTAAAACAGGAACTTTATTTTTAATCGCTTTCAAGCATGATTTTATTTATGGAAGTTACTCAAGATCCGCTTGGGAATATCTTGGGTTCATCACGTCTTCCAAAGGACTGGTTGACTAATTCATTTGGCCAATGAGCAGATGTTGGAAGAATCTTCTGCCGAAAGATCATCGGATGGATTGTTACAACGTTCTTCATGCTGTTGTGATCTATGCAAATTCAGATGCTGTTATATGACCTAAACCTCGACAACGCCACCTACAGCTGCCCATGGACAAAGGAGTTTTCAATGGCGGCACACCGTACTAGAAAGTGTTGCAGTAAGAAGATGAAGTCCATGTAGCACTTTTATGCGGTTCTGTGGGGAACCACTGGTACCGCTGGCAAGGTTTGAGCGGTAGCACAGTGGTATCGTCACCGTCCTCCCAACACCGGGTGGAAAAGGCTAGGGTTGGAATCCGATCGATGACGCCAGGAACTTTTATGGGCTCTTTTCACTCCGTAGCTGAGTTAGTCGGTCTCAGGCGTAGATAGCAAGGTTCCTCCCGCAGAAACTGGCGTTTTTCGTCCAGTAAAACAGACAAATCGAGCATAAAACACACGCAATTAACAGACATAAGACACAGCACGGCAGATGAATTTAAATATTCGGGTGGTCTAATAACAAAAAAAAAAAAAAGACGGTACCGCTGGCTGATGCACGCTATGTCCACTATTTAAATAAAAATAAACTTTCTATTCATACTCCGGGACGATCACAAGAATACAAAAAAACAGCACGGCATTTAGCAGTCACGGGCTTGAACCCCGGTCACTCAAAGCACGTGTACTTAAAGCATGTGAGTTACGTTTCAACCTCGCTCTTGAAACATAACGCACTGCACGTAAATTAATTTTTTCTTCCTGCTTTAATACCAAAGACATTTTGGTATGGCAAGAGGCAAGGAAACAAATCCAGGAAATATGGAGGCAAAATTTAAAGCCGATAAAAAAACATTTTGAATGCCGACCTCTTTCGATAAGCAACAAAGCCCAAGAATATGAAATATCACAAAATTGATTACATCATCATGACCAAAATTGACTGATTGACATGCTTAGCCCGCTATGGTTAGTCTTGGTTAGAATGTCCCCCCCCCACCGCTCTTTTAAAATCGGAAAACGAGTTCCCAGTTTTAAAACAGCGGTACGGGGGGGTAAGAAGATTGCGCTCTAAAACTAACCATAGCAGACTAGGCATGTCAATCACTGCTACTCGCAACGACCAATCGGAAGGATTACCCGCTTGCAAACTTTAACCCTTATTCGTATTAATTCATGAAGCCACACATTATGACCAAACTGATCAATACAAAAAAAAAAAAAAAAAAAAAATCACTTACAACCAACATAATGCACCAGTTCATCTATCGAAATTCTACGGTTTCAACACCCCAATGTGCCGAGTGGCTTTTAATTTATGGGCTCTTGAAAGAAAGAGCTCTCCTCTAAGTTTTCAAAGCCATAGTCAAAACTATGACATAAAATTCATGGAAAAATTATCAAATCAATAAAAAGAATTTTTTAATAAATAATGAACAAATTTTACAAACAATTACCGTCATTTCATATCTTCTAAACTCTTGATCGCAGAACTCGCATTTTACATATGCCTTGGGGCAACCTTCATTCACGTGAGCATCAAAATCTTTTCGACATACTTTAATGGAACACGCCTGGCACTTGAGTTTAACAAATCCACAGACTTCGTCATGTCTCTATATTAACGAAAAAGGGAAAACAAAAATAAAAGAACATACTTTTACGTCTTTCATTGATTTTTATATTTATATTTAAGCTTTTAGTTTGCTTACTTGGCAGATGCAATAAAATCGGTATACTGATAGCTCTACATTCTCACAGTATAGTACAACACGTATAAGGGTGGACAAAATAATGGATACACCTGCTGAAAGTTTTTTTTTTTTTTTCTTGCAGGTAGTACTGTGAAGGAAATACGATAAACGCTGGAAGTGATATAAAAAGGTACGTTAAGAAAAGAACCGCCCTATCTAAATTCAAAATAGGTCAAATTGTCGGTGCACGTTTAGCAAGGGCATCTGTGACTAAAACTACTTATTTGTTTAATGTATTCAGAGCATATACAGTAATGTATTATATGGATGTGAAACTTGGACCTTAACTGAAAGACAAAAAAATAAACTACTGGCCGTTGAGATGGATTTTTGGCAAAGATCGACAAGAAAGTCTAGGACTGAAAAGGTTAGAAATGACGTGATAAGGAATACAATGAATGTCTAAAAAACCATTATTAATAAAATAGAGCAGAAAAGATTGGAGTGGTTTGGACACGTGAAGAGAATGGAGGACAACAGATTGCCCAGAGGAGCCGTGGAATGGATAACATGGAGAAGGAAAAAGAGAGGAAGACCAAGAAAGACGTGGATAGAGGGTGTGAGAGCAGCCATGAATAGAAGAGGACTGGTGGACGGAGAATGGGAAGATAGAAGAAAATGGAAAAAAAGAATACAGGAATGACTTTTCGATGATAGGTTCAGGAGAGCCGCTGTAATGATGGAATAAATCCTAAGAAGAAGAAGATTCAGAGCAATTATATTCAGAGAAAGTAATATCTGCATTAACCAAGTATGGAAAAACAAAATCTGACAGGAAGAATTGTGGAAGAAAATCGAATCTGACTGAAAGAGACTGCAGGACACTGAAAAGAATTGTAGTCCGAAAATATAAACCTACTGCCATAAAAATAACTGCAGAAGTTAATGCGAGTCTTGGCAATCCAGTTTATAGCAGAAGAGTTCGGCGAGAACTTCATAAAGCTGAAATTTATGGCAGAGCCACTATTGCCAAGCCACTTGATGGCAATGCTAGAAAGAGGACGAAGGACGAAGTGGCGCAAGGAGCACAAAAACTGGACATTTGATGATTGGAAACGTCATATTTTCAATCGAATCATCATTTATATTTTTTTCCAATCAAGGAGAGTTACGTTTGGCGAATGCCAAAGGAAACGCATTATCCTAACTGCCTTGTTCCAACCGTCGTTTCAACATCGGACACAGCCATGTGTGCAAACTTAGTTTGAGGAGCATGTAAGCATCTTCCATGGCCTGCACAATCATAAAGCTTAAGCGTTATTGAGCCACTGTGGACATATTTGGATGAAGAGGGAGCAGCCGATTTCCTCCACCTTCATCACTCAAGGGACTTGAAACGTTCTTCCATGAAGAATGGTCCGATATTCCTCTTAGGACAGTTCAAGATTTATTCGAATCTATTCCACGTAGAATACAAATAGCAAAGGGTGTCCCAACACCATAATAGTGCATTATCAAAGGTGTTTTAACTTTTATTATTCTTCCTCCCTTCCTGCAGAAGTTGACCTGTTGCGTTATACTATGGGGTGGGGTAATACTTTTTAAACGGCAACACGCAGGTTTCGCCTAAAGATAGCTGGAAAATCACGGACTTGTTATTTTGTCAACGATACGACACAGTTCCTCTGAAGGGAAATCATAGTTTCTTCCGATTTTGTATAAATTATCTTGTAACAGTTTCGTATGGGGAAAGATGGCGGGTGACATTTAGCGATTTGGGCGCTTTTGGGCTTCTTTCTTACTTAATGATCACTTTTTTTTTTCTTTAGTTTTATCTAGTAGTCTTGCTACCTACACAAAGAAGACTACAGCACATGTTCAAGAATAGAACCAGTGTTATGACATCGGATCTGCCTTAGGCACATTTATTGCTACTTTTTGCGTTTTATTTTGGATTACTTAATTTCAAAAATCGTATGCACTTTCTGTATGCAACTGTAGAGGAAATTATCCTAAAGGACCGAAAAAAAAATACATGGATCCAAGAAACAGGGGATTCATCGACAGAACTCTATTCCAAAGTAAGCAATATTTCAGAGATATATTTTTATTGTTTTGTTATGTATTTCTTAACAAAAAAATTTAACAAACAAATTTTTAAAAAATCCATTCGTAAACTTTCAAGAGGAGCACTATTTTTTTTTTCGCGTAGATTAGGTAGCTGACCCCACCCCCCAAGTTTTAAATACTCCACAAGAAAAACATTCCACTATGCTTTTATTTTTAAATACTTGAAACCGTTCTAAATAGTGCACTGTTCAGTGGCTTCCTCAGTGCCAACATGAACTGGAACATGTGCCCGAATTTTCTCTTGCAACAGATTGAACATAAATTACTTTATGGAAAAATCCTGAAGATATTTAAATTTCTTTGCCCAACAACTAGAATTTCTGAATTCGACTAATCCCTTTCTAGCTTTGCAGTCAGATCTCAAAAATTTACGATAACTGGAGTTAAATAATATTTTGAATTTATTTATTCTGATTTAAATGAAAAATTGAAAACATGGGATCGGACTATTTTTTTTTATTTTTATATATTTTTTCCTTTTGATTCTAGTAGTCAACAATATATTGGTTTACCTTAGCAAACATGGGCCATGACCGTAGCACTCTCACCATGCCCTGAATCGGAACTTATATTTTTGCTGTTTGGTTGTAAAATAATGCAGTCGAAGCTCTTATAGCAACCCTCGTTTTAACGTCCTATGCGGTTGGTCACGGTCTCGTCCACTTAATGCTATTTTATGAACAATCGATATAGCGCCCTTCCGATATAACGACCGTTTTTCTCATTTCCTGGGAGGTCGCTATATGGAGCTCCGACTCTAATAATTTCCTTACTAAATTTTCGTTCTGGGCACTTTCAAGCGTTTCCTTTTTATATTTTACCAAATCCTGAAATTAAATTTTTTTTTCGCTATTTGTTAGTCAAATCGTTATGGCAGAGTTTTTCGTTAATTTGGGGGTCATAAGTTGCTAATCTCTAATCTACAGTCTGTATCGTTCAAAAACACTCGGAGAGTTTCTTGAACGATAAGATATGCACCAACTAAAGGAGATGTGTGTGTGTGTGTGACCCAAATGCAGGAAGCTTTCAAGGGGAGGGGGGGGGGGGGGGTAGGCAGGCGGAGAGCTGCTAAATCATATGCATAATGCACACTAACGCGTCATTCTATCTCGTATTTTTAATATAGTCGTTAAACAAAACCGGTTCCAATTCAAATGAGTCAAAATGAGAATGCCTCCATCTAAGGCGAATATACACACTACTACCAAAAATATTCGGACAATATTACGTCAAGAAAACCATGAGTCTTGATTAACACAAAATGTAGGTTAATCTTTGGCCCCAATGTCATTGATGAAAATCAAATTGCAAAGGCATCGGTGCCACTTCGCCAATTTGCTTTCAGCTCATCCCGAAGGTGTTCGATTCAGGTCTGGATCAAAGTTTCACTATTGTATTTTCATCGACTCTTGAATATTTTTAAGGACTTTCCACCCACTATTCCCGGAAAGAAAAAAGAGAATATAAAATCTCAAGCTTTAACTTTTTAAATAAAATAATACTGTTTGTATTTAATTCCGTACTTACCAGTTGCGAAAGAAATTCGTCACCACCCCTCAAAATCGTGCACGGGCCACCGCATTAGAAAAGTTCTAAAAATTTATTTAAAAAATGGATTGCGAACTTGGAAATCGAATATAATTCTAAAATAATAATGTTATTATTATACGAAAATGAGAGTGCAAAGGATTAATAAATTTACATAATTTGTTACGCAAGAGTTAATTGAACGGCTTACACCAGCCATGTAACAACACTGCCGACACAGAACTGGACAAAGTAGTAGTAGTGGCATGTGATGCAAGAAAGCAAGTGAATGAGTTTATCAGCATCAGCCGAAAAAAAAAAAAAAAAAAAAATCACACCATTCCCTCCAAATGCCTGTCCAGTTCCTCCTTAAATTTATTCAACCAATCAACTTCCACAACGACAGATGGAAGTTTGTTCCAGCAATTAACCACCCGCTGGCTAAAGGAAAATTCCCGCACATTTATACTACATCTGTCTTTTCTTAATTTGAATTTATGCCCCCTTAGGTTCGTAATCTGAACAAGTGGAAGGATCCCATCAGAATTCAGCGTGCTCAACCCATTCAAGGCCTTATACACCTCAATCAGATCACCATGTAGGTGCCTAGTCTCCAGCCACTGCAATTTGCAGAACTTAAGCCTCTCTTGGTAAGAGGATCCCTTCATTCCCCTCACCAGTCTTGTTGCCTTTCTCTCTACACGCTGAAGCAAATCTACATCCTTCCTAAAATGAGGCCTCCAGACTTGTACGCAGTATTAGCATTAGTAGAGGCATTTGATGCAAGAAAGCAAGCTTATGCAGTGTCAGCAAAAAAAAACCACTTCCACTTCACCCCTCTGTTCGTTCAAAATACCTGTCCAGCTGAGCCTTAAACTTATTTAGGCTATCAACCTCCACGACAAGGGATGGAAGTCTGTTCCACCAACCAACCACCCGCTGGCTAAAGGCAAATTTCGGCACGTCTATCCTACATTTGTGTTTCCTCAATTTAAATTTATGCCCTCTCAGGTGATTATTCTGAGCGAGAGGAAGAATCCCAACAGCACTGAGCATGCTCAAACCATTCAAAGCCTTATACACCTCTATCAGATCACCTCGCTGGTGCCTAGTCTCCAGACACTGTAATTTGCAAAACTTAAGCCTTTCTTCGTAAGAGCACCCCTTTGTTCCATTCACTAATCTTGTTGCCCTTCTCTGTACTCGTTCCAGCAGCTCTACATCCTTCTTGGAATGAGGCCTCCAGACCTTTATACAGAACTCAAGGTGTGCCCTGACCATTGCCTTATACAAGGGAATAATCATCTCCTTATCCCTGCTAGAAAAATTCCTATATATCATTGACAAGATACCATGAGCTACTCTTGCAGCCCGTCTGCACTGCTCAGAGAACTTCATATCTGCCTGCACAACCACCCCCAGGTCCCTTTCATTCTCTACCACTGTCAGTGTAGAACCACAGAGTTGATACGTTGCTCTGGGGTTGCTGTTTCCCATGTGAAGTACTCAAGGCGTGGCCTGACCATTGCCTTATACAGAGGGACAATCACCTCCTTCTCCCTGCTAGCAAAATTCCTATATATCATTGACAAAACCCCATGACCTGCCCTGGCACCCTATCTGCATTGCTCAGAAAACTTCATTTTCTACCACTTTAAGTGTAGAACCACAGAGTTGGTACGTTTCTCCGGGGTTACTTCTGCCCATATGCAGTACTTTGCATTTGTCAAGATTAAACTTCAGTTGCCACTTATTAGCCCATCTGCCCAAATTATCTAGATCCTGTTGCAGTAGCACACTGCCATTACTGTCATTAACAACCCTGCCAACCTTTGTATCATCTGCAAACTTCGACATTAAGCCTGATATACCTTCATCAATATCATTGATAAATATACAAAACAACAGTGGACCTAACACCGAACCCTGTGGGACTCCACTAATAACATTAGTCCAAGAAGAACAGCACCCATTGATTACCACTCTCTGTCTTCTAGCACTTAACCATCCTTTTATCCATTGTAGCAACTTACCCTTAATACCATTCTGCTCCAATTTGTACAATAGTCTTCCACGCACAACAGTATCAAAAGCTTTCCTGAAATCCAAATAGATGATATCAAAATTACTTTTTGCATCCGGTTCCTTTGTAACCACATCATAATATCCTATCAAATTTGTCATACAAGACTTCCCCTTAACAAACCCATGCTGTGTCTGAATTATTGCTGCAGTCTTGTCTAGATGATTCTGCAATGCATCTTTAACCAGTGACTCCATTATTTTACCCGGAACAGAAGTTAAACTAACTGGTCTGTAATTACTCGTGTCACCCTTCGATCCCCCCTTTGTGAATTGGGGATACATTTGCATAACTTCAGTCTGTGGGGACTTCCCCTGAATCTAAGGATGCTCTCATAATCATGGCTAAGGGTTTGCTTAGTTGCTTTGCCGCCTCCTTTAATATAACTGGATAGATCCCATCCACCCCAGGTGCCTTTCTTATGTTTAACTTCAACAATTTCTCCTCCACTTTGCTGTCAGTTATTACAAAATCATTAAGCACACTGCTACAATTTGATAACCTTCTGCCATTTTCAAACCTTAATAACTCCTCATGTGTGAATGTAGATGCAAAATACTCATTCAGTTTGTTTGCTATCTGAGCAGGATCATCAACAGTCGAACCATCGATGTCAAGTGGACCAACAGACTCATCCCCTTTTTTACAGTTTATACAAGTAAAGAAATCCTTGCTGTTTTTCTTAGCATCCTTTGCCAAAGATTTCTCGTAATCTGCCTTCGCCTGCCTAACCTCCTTTGTGACCTGATTACAGACTAGCTTATATCTGACTTCCCACTTAGAATTTACTGTTGGTAACATGATCAGTTGATCCCACTGTACAGAATAGAGGTGATACTACTTTAGAGTTAAGATATTGAAAGGGCGCGAGGAGATAGAATAATGAGAACATATTTGAAGAAAAGTTCAAATTTGAATAAAAATACTGCCCGTTTCAATCTAATTTCATTTACAAATTAACAGTGTAAAGAACGAAAATGACAATCTAATAGCTATAGCAATGAGACTGAAGAGTGCATGCACATTTCAGTCAATTGGCGCGCATGTTCGTTAGCTACTCAAAAGTTAACGATTACTGAAATGCGAAATAATTCCAATAACTATCAAAGACTTATAAAAAAAAAAATTAAGAAAGGAAGAAAAACATACGCCGTATCTTGGAAACGTGGATCCACAATAAGAACAAGGTAGGGTCACCATAGGACAGTTGGTCTGTAGGTGGTCCTCATATTTTGCATCGGTAACCCACGTATCACAATACTCGCAGTTTGGCATCTTTTGATATGCTGAAAAGATACAACCAAATGTACTTGTTTCTATTTTATTTTTTATTAAATGTGTAATTTTTATTACCACGAATAAATTCGTGCAACTATTTAATATTAAGAAAGAGAGAGAGAGAGAGAGAAAGAAAATCTTTATTGTACACTAAAGATACAATAATGTACCCGCCACAGCTAGGGGGCCAGGGGCTTGACAATGACAGTCAATGAATTAAGTCAGTTGACATTAACTTATTTTAAATTTAATGCTATTAAGCAAATTTTTAAGTTGCCATTGCGTGTGGTTAGCCCTCGTGGTAGCACATATGGTTAGGATCGCCGTCCTCCCCACACCGGGTGGAAAATACTCGAGTTCGAGTCCCGTCCATGATGACAGCAATTTTTATGAGTATATTTCACAACGTGGCTGAGTTAGTTGGTCTTAGGCGAGGATAGTATGATTTTTCCTTCCCGAAACTCGGGTTTTTCGTCCAGCAAACAGAAAATAGACCTCAGAGTCAGGGGCGTTCCTAGTGTACGTGGCGTCCCCATTTAAAATTGTCTTCATATGTTGTATGTAAGATTTAGGTTTTCAGGCGTCCCTTGAACGTTGGCGCCCGTGTGCAGTGCACCCCTTTCGCCAGAACTGTACCCACAATTCTCCATCGTGCGGACATTGTGCGAGAAGCGGGCATGTGCAGGCAGAGTGCTCCCGCCTGGAGGATGAGCCCAACTGCGTCTACTGCAAGAGGCGCTGTAAGCCACACAAACCCATTCTATAAGAGTACCAGCCTGTACAGAATACCAAAGCGCACTGGAACTTGTATGATAAAGGACCGCGGATGAATGATCAAACGCAGGATATGCTAACGGTAACCCAGCTAACAACAAAGCATTATCCTTGCAAGTACCCAAAAGCAGAACCAAACAACTAAAACTTCTACAAATTAATGGGCAGAGATCGAGAGCAGTTGCGGATGAGATTCGCCGCGCAGCAGAAGAGCACTCTGTTGACGTGGTACTTCTACAAGAGCCCTACGTGGCAAAAACGCAACCACTCCCAACCTCAAAAATAACTGGCTACCCACCCCAAACACGGCTGATACAACCGGTACCGACTAACCCAAAAAAACAGGAATATGGTTATACAGAAATGGCTGTCTCCGCACCTTCCCAAATACAAAGGCTATAGCCTTTGCCGACGATGTTACAATTGTTGTTTCCGACCACTCCCGAAGAGCCTTTGAAGTGAGAGCTAACCAGGTCCGAGCTGACATTCAATCCTGGGCAGTCACAAACAAACTCACCATAAACCCAAAGAAGACCAATATGATGTTGTTCAAAGGGAAACTGTGCCTCAGGCGTCTGCCACAGGTAAAAATTGCAGGCACGCAGCTCCCGATCATTACCCAGACTAAGGTCCTTGGCATCATTATTGACCACAAGCTAAGTTTCCTCCCTCATTTGATTCATCTAAGCACAAAGATTAAAAAATTCTCTGCAGCTATAGTCAGAACTACACTGGTGTGCAAAACTTAAGGACCAGCACTATTTCTAAAAGTTACAACCACGAAGTCTTTATTTAAGGTACTCTTTACTGATGAGAGTAGATTCAGTCTCAGCAGCGATTCTGGACGTCAGCTCATCTGGCGAGAGGTTGGCAGACGGTATCACCCAGCAAAAATCACTGAAATGGATCGATATGGCGGTCGAGGTGTTCTCGTCAGGGGAGGCGTTATGTTGGATGGACGTACACAACTCCAGATACTGGAAGGCGGTACTGTAACGGGTGCACGCTACTGTACCGAGGTAATCCTTCCCGATGTGCGTCTGTTTCGAGGCGCCATTGGCCCCGAGTTCGTGTTTATGGATGATAACGCCAAACCCCATCGCCCTGCAACTGTTGATATGCTTTTGGAAAGTGAGGACATTGTTCGTATGGATTGGCCTGCCCGTTCCGCCCTATCGAACACATATGGGACGCTCGGGAGAGACGCATAGCGGCACGTCCATACCCACCAGAAAATGTTCACCAGCTGAAAATGGCACTGGCAGAGGAATGGACGATGTTACGCAAGAACTTATCAACAACATTGTTCTAAGTATCGACATTAGGGATGGCCATATCTCCTACTGAGGACCACCTTTTCCCTTTGTTCCAACTTTGGCAGTGATGCATCTGTATCATGGCATGGCAAGCAGTGCTATGTTGCCATTTTTGAATAAAGTCCCTCTGTACCGTTTTGTTTCCGTTGTGTCGGTGTTGTTTCCTTCATTTCTGTACCTCACGAGGTTCCTTTGGTATGCTTTTCCCATATCCAGGCCACTCCTATGAGAAGCTACAGGTGAAAACCTGACTGGTCCTTAAATTTTGCACACTAGTGTATCATGGGGAAGAGGCCCAGATTCAATCCCTGTCTAGACAGAAAAAACTCGCAAGGATTCTTGCGCACTTCATCAAGGTTTCACCGATTCGGGTTTTTTATCCAGTAACAGATAAACCAACCACGATTACATACAATTTACAGGGCGTGTATTAAATTAATTGCTAATGTAATTTAATGCACTAACGCCTCATGATCTTAGTTGCCCGGCACGTATCACAAACAACGAAACTTACTGAGATTAATTTTTCAGAATTTTCTGTTGAAAAACAACCTTTGCAAATCTTCCTGTGATGATACTTTTTAAAACCTTCCTTCAGTATTAAAATTTAAAATAAATTTGAACGTGGCTACATATACAGATAAAGGATAAAGATAACTTGCTTATTGGTGCTAATGATTGAGAGTGGAATGTCACTTAACTCTTAACCAAAAACTCCAATTTAGGAACATTATACTCACAATTTGCATACAGCACAGACACATAAGAAAAAAAAATATCACTTGTGGTATTTGGGCAAAAAACAGCTTGAATACTTAATTCACCATTCTTAAAAAATTGCAAATTTGTTTTTAAGAATGGTGAATCAAATTCTCCAAAATTCTCATTTTTTTTTTTTTTTTTTTACATATTTTGACGGAACACCACGGGAGGAATTGAGTGGAGAATGGTAGGAGGTGGTTTACGGAGATCATCAATACAAGAGCTAGAAGAAAAGTTGGATGCAACAGGTCGGCATTATCTGTGGCTTAGGTGGCAATAAAACCATGATTTTAAGAGAAAGGTGGGAGCACAGTTGGGCAAGAGGTGTGGCCAACAGCTTGGCCACAACTTTGGAAAGAGACCAGAAAGCTCGAAAACCGTTTGGACAAGAAGCACGATTTCTACTCATAGCCTGTTAAAAATTTACTTTGGACTGATTAACAGCAGATTTAAAATTATGACAAAATTTGGTGTAGGCAGAAAATGTACCTGGAGATTCGGATGCAAGCCAATTGCGATATGCAACATCCTTATCAGCCTTAGCACATTTATTGGAAAACCAAAGTATACATAAAGAACGAAATTGTAAGTTGGAGTGTGGAATTAAGGATTAATTAAGAATTATTTCATTCCTACAAGAATAATTTCACTGAGACGATCGACATCAGAATTAAAACAATAATCCAGCTAAAAAAAAGAATTAATCCCGCAGACCATCCCACTTTGTCTTCTTGTAATGCCAAACAACACGAGGCTAAGAATGGCCATGAGAGAAAGGCTCCATATGAGAAGAGGCCATCACCAATTTGTGATCTGAGGTGTCTAAAGACCCCATTCATTTCGACCGTGTACTTGAAAATGTTCGTGAGAGAGAGAGAGAGAGAGAGAGAGGGTGTTGGCTGTGTGTTTAGGACTGTCTGGTAAATAAATTAGCAATCTGTGCGAGGCCATTAGTAAATGGCAAAAGTCTCAGCATCTCGACCAGCTGGGTCCGTGTAACTAGAAAACTGAAGCCAGCTGGAGTTGTGAACGTTAATATCGCCAAGGAAGATTACCTCACTGTTAGGAAAGTTGGACTGAATAAAGTTGGGCTTCAAAGATAGGAAGTCAGAGTTCCAAATGATTAGTGCAAATGGGAGATCGATAGAGGCAAACGGATAAATTTGATAGGATGTGGAAAAAGAGATTTTAAGATGGAAATCCAAATTACTAAGTTATTGTAGTAGTAGGGTTTTAGGAGCATCAGCAACTAAGGCCATATTGCTCCGTATATGCTTTCTGTAAATTGCGTGCGTTCTGTGGTCGATTTTCTGTTTGCTGGACGAAAAATCCAGTTTCGGAAGGAAAAAAAACCATGCAACCCTCGCCTGAGACCGACTAACTCAGCCACGTTGTGATAAAGGCCCATAAAAATTCCTCACGTCATTAACGGGATTTGAACTAGGGTCTTTTCCACCCACTGGGGGAGGACGGCGATTCTATCAAATGTGCTACCCACGGGGGTTCCAAGTTACTAGTCTGTAACAGGGAATATCAGAGAGGACATATGTACAAGTACCACTTTTCAAGCGAAAGGAATCGTAGTGCGAATTGCTCTAATCTCAATTTCCCTAATTGAGATTAACCGATTTCAATTAGGGCAATTGAGATCAACCGATAATTGAGATTGAATAATTGTGGTTGGATCAACCGATAATTGAGATTCTGCCAGAAAAAAGTAAGTGGAAATGGACACCATCAAGATTGGAACTGAGATCACGTATATTTGTGAAATGAACCAGGAAGTGTTTGGGAGGTTTCGATCTTTTCGCAGATAAATTTGTTCTATTAGTTTGACTATTCCTGATGTGCTGAATAGCAAAGAGAAGGTGGGTGAACATGTTGCATGAAGTAATGAAATTTTTGGATGTGGCATATACACACACACACACCAAAAACATTCCTAGCTCCTCGACATGTTGCAATCAACAATGCTCTCCACATACACACTACTCTGACTCGCTCCAGTATCTGACAAAGTAGATGCAGCGAGTTATATACTGGCTGATTTGGACTCCTCCTCGAGAGTTTCCATTAGGATCAGTCCAGTGGTCATAATAGTGGCCAGTCGGCGAATGCCGTTTTAAAGCTGTCCCTCGAAATGTAAGGAAGATTGAATTTTGCAATGCCCATCATAACCCCAAAAGCCATCAATCATACTGCACGTTGGAAAAAAAAAATGGGGGTTGCTGAGCTTTGATCTGGAGACTAGACATGCATTTCACCACTTCAAGCTCTACTAAGCAAAGTAGTAGTTGATTGGGTCATCCAACGCCTAGTATTGCCTGGTAACAGAGAGGGGCAGAATTCCTCTGCGTGCTGTGGACTTCGAACCTTGCTTACATTGGTCACCTCCGGTATACTAGGTATCGTATTTCCGGACTTGCACATGGGTGTTATGCCCAAGGATTATGAATAGTCCTACCACAGTAAAGGTGCAGAGGATCTGGCTGAAGCAGAACGACCGGAGTTCGCCAAACTTCGATCCACTTCAGTCAGGTGTCACCTGAATGTCAGTTTTAGACTTCCAGGCAGCAAGAAATCGTTTTTCATATCTGAGAGAATGTCTGTGGAAAACCTCAAGGAACAGAAAACCGTGGAGAGGTATCACTCCAATGTCCTGGTTCAACTGAAACAGCAGATGGCAGCAATTATTTGTTATAATATATTTAATATAAATTAAATAATTTAATATATTTAAAATAAAACTTTCTAGATAACGGCACTTTCAATCCAAGAAGCTGCCGTTATTCTGAGTCTACTGTACATCGAAGCGAATATACAGCCAATTTTTAGTTTTATTTTTATTATTATTGTATTCAAAATACCCTAATGAAATTACTACAAGGGAAATTAACGCTCTCAAAAACAAAGCTATTATACAGTAATTCGATTTATACTTAAGCAGATCAAAAATTAAACGCTTAGTTGATATAATAAACAAGCAAAAACGAATATACTGTTTAAGAACACTCAAGTTAATTTAGCATTAACATGCTAACTAAACATATAAAGAGACATGTATTGCATTTAATAATGACAATAGTTTAACTAATGCCATCGAAAGTAATATTTACATCAAAAATAGCATTCTCGTTCGTTATTATGCATTTAATATATGTATAATATAATATATATTCGCATATATATATATATATATAATTCATATGTATAATATTATATTATATAATACAATATAATATAATTAAGATTCGGTTATATAATATATATAACCGAATCTTAATTCGACTAGTTATTAAGTTTGACTATTCAGCCGAATAATGAACGCAACAGCTTAAGCATTCAAATTTTTATCCGACATTTTATTCGGTTACAATACACCATCAAAAAATTATCAGTGAATAATTAAAACTATGTTTAATTAATCAACAAGTGAATTAAGTGATTAAATGAATTAATAATTAAATTAATATTTTTTGATGTTAATGAGATAACAAAATTACTGTACTTACTCAAACAACGAATTCCAGAAAAGGTTTTCCAAACGACAAAATGTCTGATTTCAGCGCCCTCACATGGTATGAATAATCAAGAGGAAATTTTTCAATAACGGAATAATTAAAAATGTATTTTATTTGTCCGAATATATAATATATCCTGTAATTAATAAAAAAATATGTATATTGTATTGTATTATTGATTTTAATTAATACAATACAATATACATAATTTTTATTAATTATGTCCTATAATTAATAAAAATTATGTATATTGTATTGTATTAATTACACTGGTTTACAGTGTATCTGGGGTTTGAGTAAAAGTATGTGGCAGTTATTTATGCATGTTTACTGATTACTAAACCGAAGTCCGTTTGTTTCTTTTACGTAAATATTTTTCACAATTCATTAACTAAATATTACCTAGGTATTATACGCAAATGTGTACATAACTATAGTTTCTGCAATGATTTACAAGTTTTATACAATATATTCGTAATCAGTATCAAATATTTGTCTCAAATACAACAGATTGTGCATGTTTAACCCATAACTACACACACTGCAAAGGTGGGGGGGCCCGCTACCTTTACCCAGGAAGGTAAACGTCCTCCCACCCCGCTCTTCCGGCCCACCTGTAATTCCCAGAATTTTATTTTCCAAATGGAGTCTGGAGACTCCTGCGTGTAGTTACGGATTAAACTTGTCTGAGCATGCACTCACTTGTTTGTACAGTCCACTCAACCACAGAACACCAGTGTTGCCAATTTAGCGGAATTGCTTCAGGTTTGGCGGATTAAAATATGTAATAGCGGATAAAGGTTTTTTTAGCGGAATGAGTTTAAATGTAAAAATTTAAAATATGTTTAGCATTTTATATATTTTGGCAATGTAACATTTAAATTAAGAAATATTTATTTAACAATATAAATATTTTATAATTGAAATGTTTTATTGATATACATCGTAAACACAGTAGGGATATCTTATTTAATAGTTTTTTTTTATAAAGCGAAGAATCGGTTTTATATTATTCAGGGATCCCCTGAGGGGAACCACAACAAATTCAATACATAATTACACTCGCGGTCAAACGATATGACCGTTGGTTCATAGCTTTAAATTGTTGAATCAAATCTAAAAATTCTAATGAATTAGCCCCACCTTTTTTTGAAACCGCGAAGGAATGCCATTGGATTATTTTATTTCGTCGTAATTGAATTATCTGGAGAAACAAAATTATAGCGATGAATAACCTCATCATGGGTATAATTAATGTCTCGGTAGAGATCTTTATATGTAGGCCATCCATCACTGATAATTCTGTACCTTACAATATCCTCTTTCTTATAATTGATAATAGAGTTGTTTTATCCCTGTTTTCTACCGGAATTAAAAAAAACATCGTTTGGTAATTCTTTTGAATGCACCAAAAACCCATTGTGTTCCTATTAGTCGTACTCTATTATTTTATTATTAGTTAGGAAGCCTGAAGCTTATGCTGCACCAGCTGAAAAAAAAAAAAAAAAAAAAAAAAATTCTGAATTATTGAGAGAGAGAGAAGTAGAAGGGAATCACCAAGAAAGAGAAGAACAATGATGATATCCAGCTCAGGACCCTGGGTATCCCAAGCCCATACTCACGAGATGTGAGTCCCTGGGGTTATTATATATTTTCTTTTGAAAAATGCTGATTCATCAATTTCAACTTCGATAGGTATTCCATTTTCTGAAATCCCCCTAGTTAACTATCTTAATCAATTATTGATATCATGCAGCTCTCCCTCAGATCTTTGCATTTTCCAATAACAGTGTTTTTTTTTTTTTTTTTTTTTTTTTTTTTTATATTTAAATCAAGAGCAATGCGATCTTGTGACCAATCTTAGGACCAGAAGTATAGAAATAATAAATTTTGAAATAATGCTAATGTACTATCATCAAAAAATTATTTATGTCTAATACTCTTTGTTTTACGGCAAGATTTCTTACAACCCCATCTAAACATATCAGTTTTACATTTACTTTTTGTTAGCCGTCAAGTTGGAAAACTTCACCAAAAGCTGTACTTTGCAAAATGTGATTTTTCGCCAACCAAGAAATCAAGTGATTAATATTGCCAGTGCATAAATTCATCATTGTTGCCACTGTACAGATTTTTGACTTCTTCCTCAGAATAAACTGCATTTGATATACAATTTGGAGGTTTTTGTCTGGACATAATGTAGGGTCTTAAAAATTTTTATGGCGCCCATTAATAGAATTTAACCCAAATGAAAATTTAAAAAGTTGCCAGGTTAAGTGTTAAAAATAGCGGATTTTGAGCATGCGGCTAGTGGGAAGTATTATTAAGAGTTGGCAACACTGGCGGTCAGAGGCGGATTTAACGGCGGGTGCACCGGCCCCCGTCCTGGGCCCCGCAAAACCCCAACTTTACACTTTTTTCTAATGACACCAAGTTTGGTTTCATATGTGCAATTTTAATTACGTACAAGTTTACAATCGGCGGTAAAACCTGATAGTATGTTTATATTCGCTTATTTTCATTATTACGCTGCATACTATACACATACTACGCTGTATAGGCTGCGCTACAGAGACTTGGAGTCACGTCATGCATGACTGCGACCACTATGAAGATATAAGAGCAAGACTTATTGTAAGAATTCAGTATAACCCAATTCACCAAGAGTCTCGACTATTGGACACTCAGGAAGAGTACACAGCACTAACTAACTTCGCAATACAATTATTCACAAGAAGGAAAACAATTATCTCAATGCAACCTGATCCTCAGGAGGACAATAACACCCCATAGATATATCAAAAACCAAATGTCATGGACGAAGTAAAAATAAAGGAGAGACACAGAAGAGTCAAAGCAAGAGCAAGCAAAAGAATAAAATCTCAGCATGAAGAAATAGACACGCCATTTGAAACTCAAGAGACCTGCGCAGGGCTACTCCTCCTGGGAGAGACCAAAGCAAGAATCCTGCGGCCAACCATCTCTGACTTGATAAAAGCGCGCCACAACGAAGTTCCTGAAAATGATGAAAAATGGAATGACATCAGAACTAGAGTGCCATCTGGCTATCAAATCTCGCACCTGAGAGATTTCTTTAAAACCCTAATCCCTGGTGGGGGGAGACACACGCTCCCTTCCCCCTTGCCAACCCTATTTCCCTCTGGTGAGGCATGGGCATGCCCACTGAAAAACGGGGGGCACCTTCCCTATCGACCCCTCTGCTTCCTATTTCACCCCCCAGCCTTCTGTCTCCCCACCCAAATCTGTCATCTCACACAGCGATTAGCCCTACATCAAAATTCTAAGCACACCAAAATTCTTGCCCGACCCAATTAGGTTTTATCAAGACCTTCAGCGTAAAACCCCAAACAGTGCTCCTAAAGCAAAACCCCAAATACGCAATAAAACATCCTCGCGACTATTTATTTTTTTAATTTTTATTTTATTCATTTTGGTCCTAGCCACTGAAACCCCAGGAAAGTAGGTGGCAGGACCTGCCAGAGTACTGTTTCAATCACTGGTAACACCCGTCTGGCCTCCTCGTGGCTGGTATTGGTAACGTCGGGCCCCACTAGGGGCCCGGCGGCTAACAGGCCGGATGAACAATGGGCACTACATAGTACATATCCCACACACTTTTAAATCTCTGGCTTGACCGATACAGAGAACATACGCGGAGATAGGAGAAATCCCAGGAATCGTTAGACCTTCAACATACCTAATACCGCTCTCTTCCAGCGGGCAAGGCGCTCCCAGCCAGAACTTCCGAGATGCAAGGAACCTGTACACGGCAACCATACGCCAGCGTAAGATGCGCAGTTGGGAACACCTTGTTTCTACCATTGGGAATGATAACCCCTGGGGTGTGGTATACAGAGTAACCACAAACAAACTCCCCAGGGGTGAGACCATACCAGCGACGAGGACACGGCAGGGTACTTATACCCGGACCTGGCAGGAAACAATTATTAACATCATGGATACCATGTTTCAAGACCATCTTGCCCCCTCTACCCCAAAGCAGATAACCCTCTGTGCGGACAATGAAACCTACTGCACGACTGCAACAGAAGACCCTTTCACCAAACTTGAACTGGAAACAGCTGCCATGAGGATTAGAAACAAGAAGTCTCCTGGTTCTGATCTTTTGGAGCCAGAGATTGTCAAGAAAGCCGTCGAAACCATTCCAGAGGTGCTTCTTAACCTATACAACCACTGCCTCAAAGAAGGCCTGTTCCCCCAGGCCTGGAAAACTGAAAACTTGTGCCTCATTCCCAAAAGTCCCAACAAACAACTGGACCTTCCGGAATCATACAGACCCATAGCACTGTTATCAGTCCTCAGCAAGCTCTTTGAGCACTTATTAAGAAACAGAATAGGGATCCACTACACTGCAGCCGGCCGGCCTGCAGTCACCCCGACAATATGGATTTAGGAAGGGATGCTCAACCTTGGATGTCCTGGAAAATATTACTAATGCTGCAACTAATGCTTCAGGCCATCATAATTCGAGCAACAATGAGGATGAAGAACAAGGAGCTTCCATCAGTCAACAAAAAGAGTTAGTTGAAGTTGAAAACCAAGGTATAGAAGAAAGCAACAATGCAAAATGTTTTCGGGCTCAAAGTCTAAGTTGACTACAGGGTTCCAAAATTGGAAAAATATTGGAATAACTTTGTCCGAGCATGAAATGTCAAAAGAGCACGTCGCTTCAGTGTGTACATTATACAAGCGCTCCTCTACGTTAAATCGCGTTGATGTTCAAAATCTGCAAATTACATTGCAAAAAGAAAATTATTGGAGAGAGAGATTCTGCGAAGAATTGTATCCACAATAAAATTCCTCGCAAGTTTGGGCATTGCTTTTAGAGGCCATAATGAGAGTGCAACATCTTCGA
The DNA here is from genome assembly GCF_048544385.1 of Mastigoproctus giganteus. Classification (NCBI taxonomy): domain Eukaryota; kingdom Metazoa; phylum Arthropoda; class Arachnida; order Uropygi; family Thelyphonidae; genus Mastigoproctus; species Mastigoproctus giganteus. The sequence goes on along the minus strand of NC_143584.1, from coordinate 204,910,579 downwards.
GAAAAGGCAATTATTTGACTAGTTTAGAGTATTTGAGCGAATATGACGATTTTTTAAAGTTGCACTTACAAAAATATGGAAATCAAGGTAGCGGACATGTAAATTACTTATCGCATCAGACGTGTGATGAACTTTTGCAAATAATTGCCGATTATCTTATGGCACACATTGTGGAGGAAATAAAATGCGCAAAATATTATCGTATTATTTTAGATTCTACACCCGATGTTGTCCATGTGGATCAACTTACTTTTGTAGTGCGCTATTTATCAGCAAATGGGGATGTTAAAGAAAGATTTTTAAAGTTCTTCCCTATAGAGAGACATGATGCGGAGTATCTAGAAGAGACAGTTTTGTCTACCTTGCAAAATTTGCCAGTAGATATAAAATATTGCTGTGGACAATCGTACGACAATGCAGCAAATATGTCGGGCAAGTACAATGGTCTGCAAACAAGAATAAGACAATATGCTCAATCAGCAACGTTTATTCCGTGCTCCAGTCATTCACTTAATTTAGTTGGTTATGTTGCTTCAGAGAGTTATTATTAACCATATGGTGCAGGGAAGCCTGAGGTTTATGCAGCACCAGCCCAAAAATAATTTGAGTTACCCTGAGAGAGAGAGAGAGAGAGAGAGAGAGAGAGAGAGAGAGAGAGAGAGAGAGAGAGAGAGAGAAAGAAAGAAAGAAAGAAAGAAAAGTAGAAGGAAATCACCAAGAAAGAGAAGAATGATGATATCCAGCTCAGGACCCTGGGTGTGCCAAGCCCACACTCACCAGATGTGAGCCCCTGGGGTAGAGTTGTAGTAATGCTTCCAAATATTTTTTATTCGTGCAAAATTTGTTTGATTTTTTTTCTCTGCATCAACGTTTCGATGGAACACGTTATGCAATAAATTAGATAAAGGTTCTTATACATTAAAGAAATTGTCAGATACAAGGTGATCTGCCAGGGCTGATGCAGTTTTAGCGTTAAAATGTGGCTACAAAAAATATAAAAGAGGCATTAGATGCGATATGCAATTCCACAAAAGAAAAAAAAAAATGTTGTTATTGAAGCAAAATCATTACTTAAAGGAATGAATGATTATGAAACTGCTATAATGACAGTCCTATGGAATAAAATTTTGCAAAGAATCGATGCAACGAGTAAATCTTTACAATCTATTGACTGCACAATTGTTAAAGGTGCGTCATTATTAAAAAGTCTAGAAATTTTTATTAATGAAAACATAAGACATACTTTCAACGAAATTGAATCAGAAGTTAAAGAACTAACAGATAAAACATTTGAAGATGATCGCGAGCGAACATGTACAGAAAATCGAAAGGAATTTTTTTACATAATGTACTCTAGGTAATATGCGATCATTTAATAGCAGAACTGAACAGATGCGGAAAAATCAATGAAAATATAAGTAATTTTAGAGTTTTTTTCCTGTTTACATTGTGTGTAGAAGAAAAGAAAAATGCGTTAATAATTTAATAGAAATGTATAAAGATGACCTTGATTCGAGTAATTTTAAAGATGAGTTGGAACAGTTTTTAATCTTTTTAGATGAAGAAGACAAGCGATCAATTAATAATATATACAAAAAAAAGCATTAGATATGAAAGAAACTTTTCCAAATGTGGAAATTATTTTGAAAATTTTGTTAACCGTGCCAATTTCAAACGCATCGGGGGAACGCTCATTTTCTTGTCTAAAAAGAGTAAAAAATTGTCTAAGAAATTCAATTTCAGAGGAAAGACTAAATAATATGGTTATTTTATATAGAGAGAGCGATTTACTTAAAATTATTGATTGTGATGAGATAGTTAATAAGTTTGCAAAAACGAAATGCAAGAAAAAATTTTATTTAAATATTTTCACATTTGTAATTTTAATTTCAAGTAAAATTCTATGATTTTTTTGTTCAAATTTCTGATTGTTACTCCTATTATACGTATACTATCATTAATTATACTTTTACATATGTTCAACTATTAGTTCAAAATTTGTGATTATTATTATGCTATTATTAATTATATTATACTTATATTATATTCAAATTTTATTGGAAATAAAACATTAATAGTACATAATATTTTTTATTTATTTAAAAAAATGGTTAAAATGGTTAAAAAATGGTTAAAAAATGTTTAAAAAATGGTTAACATGTATTTTTATTTTCTCTGTCTCTCTCAATTAGTATTTAGTACTTTTATTGCATTAAATAATAAACTAGATTAATTAAACGAGAATTAGAATAATATATATTTAATATAACGAAACAAACTTTCTATAAATTAAAAATAAAAACAATTCTTAACGGAACATAACAAATTACCTAATAAAAGTCGTAATTATAATGAAAATTAAGAACATTATTATATGTTCACTTTCCATGCTTTTTTGAGGTGCAAAATTATCAATCAGCTCATTATAATCAACCCCACTAGTAATGTCATTTTCAATGCATAATATTGACAAATTGCATAATTTTTCTTGGCCTAAAGAATTTCTAATGTAATTTTTAATTATTTTAAGTACATTGAAAGAACGCTCTGCCAATGCGTTAGAAACAGGTGTGGTTAAATATATTCTTAAAATTATGTCCACATTAGGAAACATAGAAACTAGCCCTTCTTGAATCATTTTATACATTAATAAAGGAGAATTTAAATTTTAATTTTTTGCAAAATGTACAATGTGGGTAAGTTCTTCCTTAAAAATACTAACGTCGATGTCGTTTGAATACGTATTTATTAAATTTAAAATACATTCTTCGTAGGATATTTATTAATATGGCAAAATAATTTAAAATATTTTAATAAGCCTCAACACGTCTTTGAATGTCTGATACCAACTGATCGCGAATAACATTCAAACAATTCACTATAAATCGTTGTTTGCCTGCCAACTGCACATCCTCATCTCCATCCCTTTTCTCATCAAAATGTAATTTTCTTTTGCGTTTTCTCCCTTTGTCTGACTCATAATTTGTATTGTTTGTTAATGCAAAACATTCTGTGCTATAGTATCAAAAAATTCGTTGTTGTTTCGAATGTCTTCGAATATGTACAAAGATAACGATTTTAAAAGATTTACTGCATTATGTAAATCAGAATTTTGAAGACTAGTTGCATTCAATCTTTGTAGAATTGCATTCCTTATGAAAAGTAAAAGTGTTGTTTCAATATCTTCAAAGTTTTCACATAGCTTTTTTGCTTCTAATTTTGTTACAGGTTTTTCATTACAATCTTCAAAAATTTTAAATAAAGATTCTTTTATGGCCAAAAAATTCTCTTAACAGCTAAAATTGTATCTGCTCTTGAGGACCATCTTGTAGAACAAATTTCTTTTAATGTTACATTTCCTTTTGTAGTCGCTTTCATTAAAATATCCCATCTCTTTGTTGAAGAAGAGAAAAGTACAAATAAATTTTGAATAAAATCGAAGAAATGGAGTGCTTTTGGACAAGCTTTGCATTAGAATTTCCCATTAAATTGTGGTACCTTGTGCGGCTCTACTATGAGCCGCACAAGGGACATAAAATGAAGTATTACTATGGCTCTTAATCTTCGCTTGTAACCTGTTGTTTATCCCGGACATGTTGGCTGCATTGTCGTAAGATTGTCCTCGACAGTTTTGGATATCTAAACCATATTCCGTTAATTTTGAAGTTATAATATTTTCGAAACAATTTGCAAATAAAACAGTAAACAGATTTTGTGGTTTCTGAAAATATTAACCACTCTCTTTTTTTCTGTGGTACCATTAGCTCTACTTAAATATAAATGGGATTCGTTTAATTTTCTCGTAATGATTTTTCCATCACAATTAAAATTTCGATTTGAATTTTTAATGTTTTCAAAATTTTTCGGTTTTTCGCGAAGGCAAAACTCAATAAAATAATTTGTGATGGGGTTTGGCCATAAAGCATCATCTTTAGTGTATGTTTTATGTTTAATATTATTTGTATGTATTGCATTCGTATTTTTATCATTATTATCATTGATATTGTTTGTATTAATATTTTGATCCTTATTATCATTGATATTTGTATTAATATTTTTATCATTGTTATCATTGATATTGTACACAGTTGGATCAATAATAACGCCGGCTGTACTGTAAAGTTGGAAGGTTCATTTCCTATCTTATTTTCTTGCCTATTTTCTTGCATACGCCTGCGTCACACCTGCAATCTAGGGTCCCCAGATATGGGACCGAAATTTAATTTCCGATTTTTCTACTACGAAAATGAGTTTGTAGAATATTGATTTGGGGACTTTGAGTCCTCCCTATTGATGGGGGCCCCAGGCAATTGTCCTTTTTGCCCATAGGATAACGCGCCGCTGTCTGAAGGTCTTTTTAGAAAGTATGTATGATTGCTGAAACGGGTGCAGAGAAGAGCAACCAGATTGCTGAAGGGAACAAAAGGGTGCTCTTACCAAGAAAGGCTTCATTTCTGCAAAATACAACGTCTGAAGACTAGACACCTGCAGGGAGATCTGATTGAGGCATTTAAGGCCTTATTTAGATTGAGTAAGCCAAATGTTGATGGTATTCTTTCTCTTGTTGAGACTACACACATCAGGGGGAATAAATTCAAGTTGAGAAATGATAGTTGCAGGATTGATATGCAGAAGTTTGCCTTCAGACAGCTGGTGGTTGATTGTTGGAACAGGCTTCCATCTGTTGTGGAAGTAATTCTAGAAAGAACTAGACAAATTCTTGTAGGATATGGATGGGTGAAGTATGTATTTTTTGGCTAATGCTGTATTAGCCTGCTTTCTTGCATCATTTGCCACTATCTGATCTGCTTGACTACTGCATGTGTGAATGCAGCCTTAGTCTTATCGATCGCGGTTTTGCTTTGCTAAACGTGGCACTTTTCAGGAACACATATTCTCTGCTGTTGGCAAGAGAATATAAAGGAAATATTACAATTCCTGAAGTTTATTTTTTTAAAAAATAGTCATTTTATAAAATGCAAACAGTCATAGCTTTGTAACCATTCAGAATCGGACACTGGTTTATATGAATTATTTTTGTATCGTTTTCAGGTCCTTCATCGATCCTGAAGATACTATCTAGATGTCATATATACTAACAGATACAGAAAAAAATAATTTGCCTTTATGGCTAAAACAACTGTTCCTAAAGAAAATCGAGATCTAAGTACTGAAATAGTCCGTTTACAAATAGAATTGGAATATATAAAATAAATTTCTCATTATTCCAGTTTTTTAAAATTTTATTCTTGGTTTGTTTCTTAATTAAAAATGTTGCATTTTATTATTAATTTTTTCCTTCAAATGCCAACTAAACCTGCAGTACGCAGTGAACTGAATTTAAGAGTACCAGCAGTAAGTCTCATCTTTGTGGCCGAGTGGTCAGGAGCAGGAGTACAGTAGCACACTGCTAAATATGATCGACCTGCCAACCCATATTGACTAGTATGGCAGGTTATGGTCCACTTCCCTCAACATGAATTGTTGAGGAGGCTTTCATCCTGCAGTGGATTGATAATGACTGCAGTTTGGTATTCTTTCAAATTGCTTAGCTTAAGGGGTTGTCTTCCTCTCACCACAGATGCAGGACAAAACTGTATATCTAAATTGTCACGTGCTGTTTTGACTCAGACGAAAACTGTATAACCTATGCAAATTTCTTAATCGAGCGAAAATGCTAAAAATTCTAGGTACTGCACTGACAAGACTTATTTCTACTGAATGTACATTGCATTTATATCCTTTCAAAATAGTAGAAATAAACCCTTATGTTAAAAGAAATGAAAGCGGGTAGTCAGGAGCTCCACAATGGTTTACAGACCATATACACTGATGAACCAAAACGTTATGACCAGTGAGTCGTTATGCAAATCGAAGCAACTGCAGGTAAACTATGATGTGTGCAGGGTTCAAGACACGGTATAAAAAACACCTGATAATAAGCTCTGTTAATCAATTACTCTTGTTCCACAGATGGGAAAGGTAGCTGACTTCAGCGAGTTTGACAAAGGCCAGATGACTGGGTCAGAGCATGTCCAAAACGGCATGGCTGGTGGGATGCTCACGGTCAGCTGTGGTTAGTACCTACTAAAAGTGGTCCAAGGAGGGAAAACCCACTAACCGCCGGCAAGGTGTTGGACGACCATGGCTGATCAAGGTGAGTGAAAGCTCTCCCGGATGGTACGTGGCAAAAGAAGGGCGACTGTAGCGCAAATCGCTGGTAACTGGAATGCTGGTGATGGGAGTAATGTGTCACAACAAACAGTACATCGAACCCCGCTGAAAATGGGGCTGCACAGCTGCAGGCTGATCCGAGTGCCCATGCTAACCATGGTCCACCAGCGACAGCACCTACAATGGGCACGACAGCATCGAAACTGGATGTTGAGTGATTGGAAGGTCGTCTGGTCTGATAAATCATGTTTCCTGTTGCACCATGTGGATGGCCAAGTATGCGTACATTGTTTACCTGGGGGAAGTGTGGTGCCTGGATGCACCGTGGGATGAAAACAAGCTGGCGTCATGCTTTGGGCGATATTCTGCTGGGATATCCTGGGTCCAGTCATCTATTTTCCAGGGGAACTCTGACGTCTACCACCTCCCTAAACACCATTGCTGACCAGGTACACCCTTTCATGGCAAAGTTTTTCCCCTTTGGCGATGCTGGCTTTCAGCAGGATAATGTGCCATGCCAAGACTTCCATGTATTGCTCTGGCCTCCAAATTCCCCAGACATCAATCTCATCAAGCATCTGTGGTCTGTGTTGGAACAGCAACTCCAATCTGTGGTGTTTCAACCACAGACCCTACAGGAGTTAAAGGATATGCTGGTTACATGTTGGTACCAGATACGCTCTTTGAGTAGACCGGGGTTCAAGCCCCTGACTGCTGAATATGGTCGATCTGCCAACCCGCACTGGACCAGCATGGCAGATTATGGTCCGCTTCCCTCAGCATGAATTGTTGAGGAGGCTTCCATCCTGCAGTGGGTTGATAATGGCTGCACTTTACTTTTTTACCACAAGACATTTAGAAAGCTTGTAGTGTCAATGCCTCACTGGGTCAAGCTGTTTTGGCTGCACGTGGAGGACTAATATCATATTAGGTAGGTGGTCATGTTTTGGCTCATCGGTGTATATAGCCTTCTTATTGGATTGACTACCTTGACACCTAAACCTTTAACAGTATTTGCTGATCTGTTTCTAAATCTGGGATGATTCTTTGACCAGTGTATTTATGTGGTGCTAATATGTTTGTTTATGCTGTTAATGTTATTCTACATTTGTTTCCCTTTTCAAATTTTAACTAGTCAGCGGCAGTGGCGGATTTCTGCACAGGCACATGCCTGGGGCCTCTTAAATCGAGGGGGCCTCAAATCTCAGGTCTCAAAAAAAAATAATAAAATTGTTTCATTTAAAATTTTTACACTCATCTTTATTACCGTTACTGAATAAAACTATAATTTAACATGAGAAGTTAGTAAACTTTTATGCGAATATCCCCACATATTATATGAAATATCTATGCGAACTAAGTGAATCTGAAGTAGAATATTATCATTAATGCTAGATTTTATGTATTAATTACCCCAGGGGCTCACATCTGGTGAGTTATGGGCTTGGCAAACCCAGGTTCCTGAGCTGGATATCATCATTCTTCTCTTTCTTGCTTTCTTGGCGATTCCCTTCTACTTCTGTCTCTCTCTCTTTCTGCCTTTCTCTCTCTCTCTCTCTCTCTCTCTCTCTCTCTCTCTCTCTCTCTCAGGGTAACACGGATATTTATTTAAAAAATTTTTTTTTTTTTATTTTGGCTGGTGCGGCATAAGCCTCAGGCTTCCTTGCACCATATGACTAATAATAATGTTAGATTTGGGAGGGATGGTAGTTGTGTCATTTTTTCATTTAAACAGTTAAAATATGTATGAAAGAATTGCACAACCAAAATGATTAAAATCGCAACACCAAATCTAGAGCAAGTGCTATAGTAAAAACGTGCGTTTGAATGCACACTGTAGTGGTACCGAAAATATTTAGAGGGGGAGTCTCAAAATTGAATTGCCCCTGGGGCCCTCTCAAGTGCTAAATTCGTCACTGTTCAGCTGACATAAATGTTGACGAGTTGTAAAAGTCAGTCTTGCTGCACGTCTTTTATGGTTGTTGTGAAACTAAAGAACTTTACGGATACCCTTTGGTGCTGTAAAGTTTTCTGCTGGTACTCATACTTTAACTGAATGTCCCAATCCGTGAGACTAATGGTTGTATGTTTACCACTTAACCCTCTAAGAATTATTCTTATGGCAGCAAAACATCTGTCTTGCTGTTATCTGATTTATTGCTTTTTTTGAAGTTTTGTGGTATCTAGTGTAGTTTTCCAACTGTTGCTACCCAATTATCCATCACTTTGGTATCCTGTGCAAAAGAATAAATTTTTACATAATTTATTTACAAGCATTGTTTGTATAAATATCAATGAGATTTTATTTTGTTCATTTTCTGCATTTTCATTCCAATGTAATATTTATATACAATAAAATTTAATATATATAAATGTATGTACTCTGTGTGTGTGTGTGTGTGTGCACACACACACACATGTTCAAAGTGCATCACCTCTTAAAACTGTAATTGTCGTCCGAATAACGTAAGTATATACGGCAATATTTCTTACAGATTGCATCAATAAGACTGACACGCATAGGTGATGTAATATTGCATCAGCTGTTACTTTCAGCTATCAGTCAGAATGTGTCAGAATGGCAAGTTACGTGCAGTTGATGCCACAAAGAAAGTGCTATTGTTGCTTTACGGAAGGATGTTCTTACCATTATAGTGTCTTGTAATCAGCAGAGAGTGAGATTTCTTTCCAAACTCAAGAATACTGGTTATGCTGATAGGAAAAAAAAGCAACCGAGCACAAACGAGTCTCTACGCCAAAACAGGACTGCGTTTTGAAGAGCTTATGCCTTAAAAGCTTCTTTGTCTGAGATGAGAAGAGAATGGGAACAATATACAGGAATGGTAGCAAGTGACAGTAACAGTCACACGCCTCTTCAAAAATGGACTTGTAACCCCTCGTCCTAAGAAGAAGCATCTCCTCACACAAAAAATGACAAAGGTTCGATTAATTTGGTGTAAGGAGCATGTCAAATGGACCTCTGAGAAGTGGAACTCAGTTATTTTCTCAGATGAGAAATTCAACCTGCATGGCTCTGATGGGAGACAAACAATTCGCCGTAGACTTGGTGAAAAATATCATCCAGATTGTATGGTGTCTATAGCAAAATCCTCTACCAGCCAAATGACATGGGGGGGGGGGTGCACTTCATATTGCGGAGTAGGTCACCTGCAATATATAAAAGGTTCCGTATATGCCAATGGATACCTGGCTATATTGCTGCCAACCATTCAAGACCATTTCAGCCTGCCAAGTAACTGCATCTTTCAGAACAGCTCTGCTCCTTGTCATCGGGCAAAAGGTGTAAGTAGGCACTTTTGTAGTTGATTTAGCTTCATTTCTGCATTAGAAGTTTGACAGTAAAATGTTTGCATTTGTTACAGGTGAAAAAATGGTTGGAAGAATGGTCCATTACAACTGTTAGCTGGCCAGGAAACAGCCCAGACCTGAATCCTACAGAAAACCATTGGCATTGTGTGAAATCTGCAGTTGCCAGAAAGAAACCAAAGACCCTTCTTGAACTTCAGGAAGCCATAATTCATGTTTGGAATCAAAAACTATCAGTTGATTATCTTCAAAAATTGATCTTGTCAATGCCTCGACAGTGTGCTGCTGTCATCAGGGCCAGAGGTGGTTCAACTAAACATTAGTTTTCACCTGGTGAACTTTTCATTTTGTTTTCCATTTAAAATGATAAACTGAAGCATATTGAGGTTTGAGGGCTTCTGATAACATTTCACCCATGTCGTGTTTACCAAAACTGTTGTATAAAGGTTGCAAATGCTCATTTTGGAATATTTTGAGAGCACCTGACTTAGCTTTGTCTTAACTATTAATAAATATCTTTTGTTTATATTTCCATTTGTGATGCTAGTCATTAACGTGACATACCATCACAAAAAAGGGTTAGAAATGTGAAATTCCTAGGTGATGCACTTTCTTTGAACACCAGTGTATATAGTATTTTTATATTATAGGGAGGATAATAGTAAGATAATCACGAAGATATATACAAAACTTATCGCTCTTTACCCACAATTTAGGTGACTTCGTCTGAGGTCAACCACCCAAACTAAAAGTTTGGGTGGATGAGAGAACCCCTTATCGCTGATAAGGGGTTCTCTGCTTCTAGGATGATCAATATGCACTAAGGTCAAATCACTTTTGATGTTGAATAACCAAAAATATAATTAGATGTAATAAAACATCTAATAAATATAGAGGCTACATAAATAAGTTGAATCTAATACAATAAGAAAGATTTTTTAATAATACTGCAAATTACTAATTGATTGTTGACCCGGCATTGTCTGGCCAATGATGATAAATGCAGACTGCGTTTTGTGGTATTATTAAAAAAATCTGTATTAACGAATATGTAGACTGAGGCAGTTATGTCAGTACGTCAAGTATGGATGAAAACCCTGGTTCAGTGGCAGTATTATTTCTGAATTCTTACTTATTCTCATTAAATTGGGATCCATTAAAGCTAGGGTTTTTACTGTATTTTTAATGAACTTGGCAGGGAAAAAAAAGAGTAAACCTCATAGGTAGCCTCCAAGTTAAATTTGTAGACTATTTCATGTACCTAATACTGAATTTACAAATTCAAATATTAGCACCACAAGAGCCTGTTGCTCATATCAACATACAGTATTTTCAATTCAAATTTATTTCTCTACCTCTTGTAGCACAACGCTACCGGAGCCTTTAGCTCATCCCCATTACAGTCATTATTTATAAATATACACAAGAGATAAATACATATACACAAAACAAAAACAATGCACACACAGTATATATATATTTAGCTGCAGAAAGGTGTGTTTACAGTCAAATTTGCACCTTCAGTGGGCTGAAAAACCAGGCTTACTTTACAGGGAAAAGCCTTACTCCAACTGCCTGAGATCCAAATGAGTGGTAGACAAGATGTATCGTGCAACTAAGTTGGCATGGAGGGCTGACTAATACTTAATAGTCAAAAAGTGGGCTGAAAAATGAACCAAAAATTCCAAAACAAAAAACAAAATTTGGAACAATGGAAGAAACAAAAACCCATTCATGAGCCAAGCACCTGAAATATCTAAAGCCCTCTCATATATTAAAATATAATAAACCATCATAAATTTATGTCAAAAACTAAGGTTGTAAAATAAAAAACACAAAACTAATCTCTCAAACTCCATTGCTTTAAATTGAAATATGCACTGTAATGAAAATCTAATTATGAGACTCCCTTAAAAATAAAAAAACATCATTGAATACTTCAAATGCAATGAACACGAAAAAGAAATCGCCCACCTTTCAACATCAGAATACAATATAGGGTTTATGTTGTTTATTTTTTTGGTTTAGGGCATTTGTCACCTAGAGCTTTTCTGTAAAATATAGTCTGAAATTATTTGAATTCAGTGTTAAAATTGGACTAGGTGTTACTGCCTATATTTTACTAAACGGTAACACTGATTGCTTTTGAGTTTAAATTTTGGACAATGAGCGTCTTTTTCTCAGTGGGAAAGTTGTTTCCTGCAATTGGTTTTAATCTAAAAGCATCCTTTGAGTACTTCTGAAACAAATGCATTCTTTTATTTGATAAGGCAAAAAAAAAAAAAAAAAAGTGTGGGATGTTTACTTTTCAGTACACATTTAGCTGCATACTAATTTAAACAGTGCATGCCAGCTATATGATTGCAGCTGTGCTACATCACCTCATGCTGCAACTGGTGTATCGTTATTTTTTTTCTTTACACAAATCAACTTGCA